>NC_139717.1:23486155-23678655 GCF_964188405.1 Protomyctophum parallelum | reverse complement strand
CACTACTTCATTCCGTCAGAACGAGTCCATAATATCCCCTCAGCTGAGCTCAATCTTGACCCAGTGACCTGCACATAATTGAAAGCGTTTATGTGAGCCTACCTCTCCAGGACATGTTCACAATGGATGGCTTTGGCCTTCACAGAACAGGGCAACGCGCTAATGTCTGTAGATGTTCTTAAGGTTACATTTCAAACAAGAGGCTCATTATTCATGACTCAATGGGCTCTCTCTAGTACACCATTGGTTCCCAACCTTTTTATACCAGCTCAGAAAATATTTGGCTCTCCAAGTACCACCGTAATACTAATAACTGATGTTAAAATACAGGAGCGTATGCCCTTTTTGTTCCATCATCCTTCATGCTCATTTCAGCACGGCTGGATATCCTATTTCAACCATTTGCTTGGTCAGAAGAACTACCTATTAATATAAATATTTCATTCCACCTCTTTTGTGGAGACTCCTCTGTGTACCAGTGTTACAAGTACCAGTGGTTGGAAACGTGGTAGACCATGCAGGAACCCCTGTAGTAGACCATGGAAAGTCAAGTCAAGTCAGGTATGTTTTTTGTAAAGGGGGATGTAAAGACACACTCATGGTTTTCAACATGACGTCCCTCCCCCCCTCAACAAGTAAAGGTGTGTATCACAGACCTTTAGAAAATACACGTGTGTTTAAACCATTAATACCTGAGGATTCTACAAATGTCTTCTAAATTCTTCTAAATGTTTTTCTATATCAGTGATTCTCAAACATTTTCATGTCAAGGAAGGACCCTCAAAATGATATGTATTTGGCCACCGACCCCCATCTCAAAATATTTTGCTCCAGAGACCCCCAAAAGCAAAGATCTGAGTTAAAAATGTTGGCTTTAAAATGTATAGGCTATATTCAAAGATTTTCAAAAAACAAACAAGACTTTTCAAAAAACTATGAGCTTGTATATCTGACTATATTTTATTTTATAGTATAAAACAATGCTTTAAGTGGTTAATATCAAAAATTACACAGATGCTTTCCTAAGACGTATGACAAACACAATTTGCATGTTTATTGTTTAGTTGCCTGGATGTGAGTCTCATAAGTAGCGATCACTTAAGTACTGCTTTATTGTTCTCCTCTTTAGGTTGTACACGGTTTCCGTGTCATCGCAGGACAAACGGCCTGACAACGACGCAGACATTGAGATGTGAAACGGACAAAAGGACTCTCCTCTTGAGAGAGGACATTATTGTGACCCCATCCCCCGACCCCTTTATGCCCGCCTGCACCTGACCAATCACAAGCTGCCTGTCGACTGCTATGACAACAGCTGCTCACCTTTTGTTGGCATTTGTCACCCAGCGTCGCTGTATGTTCACGTCCACATTGGATGTCTCTCTCTGTTCCTCACAGTCTTTTTTCCCTTATAAAAACTGTACGTTGACATTGGCCATTTCTCTGCCCATCACTTGCAGAGTAAGTATTGTGTTGCTGTTGCATAAGTGTACACATGTGTACACAGACACGCATGCACGCACGCACGCACGCAACGCACGTGACGGTAGAATCTGTTCTCCTATATGGTAGTGAATGCTGGACCCTGAAGCCAACTCTGCAGAAGGCTCTAGACGGGAACGTGCTACACCAGAATGTTACGTGTAGTGCTCAACATCAGCAAGAGTACACATGTTACCAACGAGAATCTGTATGCAGGAATATTCAGGGTGAGCGACAAAATAGCAGCCAGGAGAATGAGAACTCGCAGGACACTGCCAAAGACACCAAGAGCTGCCAGCCAGCAAACTGGTGCTGTGGGAACCAACACATGGGCACCGGTCACGAGGACATCCCATACTAACATATGTGGATGTACTCAAGAAAGATGCAGGAGCGCAAAGCACCAACGAGCTGGTCGGATGTACTGTATGGAGAACCGGGATGACTGGAGGCGACGATGGAAGGCTCGTCTGAGGACGACCTAGAGAGTTTCACCATCTTTTGAGCTTAAGTACACTCATGATGTCAAGTTACAGCACTTTTAGATACCGTTACATGGACTGAACTATGTATTCTTTGTGGTGTTTCACCATCTTTTGTACATCTTTTGTACATCTTTTGTTTCAATATTTGGGACCATTATTTAAAACCTGTCCAACTGTGTCCACATCCTGCCAGAGAACAGTATATCTTTTTTTGTGTGTAATTAGAAAAACGGAATAATAGGTGGGTTGTTTGAGGGCAGTACTCTACCATGCTCAGCCTATAAATACAGCGCTGAGTTTGGTCCAAGTTTCATGTAGGCAGTAATGGAAAGCAGTACGTAACGTTTGTATATCCAGCAAACAACAAAGTAGAACTAGAAATAGTGCCCTTCCGGGCACAGGTCTCCACCAGGTTATCCACAGATCCGTGCAGTTAGAGGTAAAAACACTTTTCGGCCAGTTATAGCGCCACCTTGAGGCTGAGTTGAAATTGTTCATGTGGCATTTCGTCCTCGGCCTAGTGGGAATGTGGGTGCACAATTTCACGGAAATCACGTGATGTGTTCATGATTTGCAGCATTTTGTTTGAAACTGAGCACTCCTGTGAACTTTGGAAGCCAATCTTAACCAATCAGGATGGAGTCTGATAAATCTGAAAGACCCGTTTCGTTGAATGGCTCTAGAGAGACTGTGTACCAATTTGCGTGATGTTTGGACAAAATCTGTAGGTGTACTGTGCAAAAACTTGTTTTGCACAAAGCGGCCTCCTGGTGGCGCTATAACAGGCCGTTCTGGAAAGTTTGGGGCAGAGGTTCATGGTTGGCATCCAGGGAGTGTGTGTGCAAAATATGGCATGGAAAAACTTGTTTTGCACAAAGCGGCCTCCTGGTGGCGCTATAACAGGCCGTTCTGGAAAGTGTGGGGCAGAGGTTCATGGTTGGCATCCAGGGAGTGTGTGTGCAAAATATGGCATCGACCGGGTTAACGGTGGCCGAGATTAGCTGTTCACGGACACACGGACACACAAACGGACGGACACACAAACGGACGGACACGCGGACGGACGGAGTGCAAAACATACTCTCCCCACATGCCTTCGGCCTGGTGGAGACAACAATGTATTTAGAGAACCACGAAGATTGGATAGGATGCATAGACCAATAATGAAATGGCAGAGTAAAGCCCTATCTTCACAAGATTACCTGGGGACCTCAGGTATTTGAGATGTTAAGCCTAATGTGTTTTGTGCAGCACATTCTCACAAGACATGCATGATCTGACATGATCCCACCCGGATATGAAAAAATAAATAAAATAAAATCATTCGTATTGAGCCTTTTGAAAGATTGAAGAACATGTAATGTCATTACTGCCATGCATGATGTCATCCATCTCACCATCTTTTGAGATTGAACTATTCTGATGGATTTCAGCTTGTTATATTATGTAAATAGGTATCCATGCTGTGTAGTGAGATGAGCCAAATTTGGACTCAAAATGCTGTCAAAGCTTTCATTTATTATCTGATGCAGTCTCCAATTATCGCCGGGGAAAGAGGCAGAAAAACGCCTGGAGAACGCAAAAACCCAATTTATACTTTGACCTTGGTAATACTTGTCCTCTGGGGGCAATACAAGCCAGCTTGTTCTTTTTTTTAGTTGGCACTTTCCATTAGGCCCACCTTTTTAGTCTGTTGGCGCCGGCTGTTAAATTTACGAACCCATCAACTGCAGATAAACATCAACGTTACCGCCCCCTAACAATAGAGGCCACTGAATTGCGTCCATATAAAATTGATCATACCAATATTTTCGACCTTCAACATGCAAACCTGAGCAATTTGGTTCTGCCTGCCCTGACGTCCAGTTCTGTCCCATCAGGTTTGGCCATGATTATCAAATTCTGGTTCAAAGATGTATTTTTTTGAGTGGTGCAACCACTACAAAGAACAGCAATGTCCGTGTTCACCTATGTGACGTTAACCTACCTATGTGACTATGAGCACCAGTAGGGGCGCTGTTGTGCCAGAAACAGAGAGAGAGAGAGATAGTGCTGCACTGTTGCCTGCTAATGAGAGAGAGAGAGAGAGAGGGGAGTTGCACCACTCAGTTCACACGGGTGTGATTTTTTTTCAAATAATTGTACAGGTTGTTGTGTCTTTTCGTACTCTACACTTGTGGTTTGTATAGATTTAAAAAAAATGCACTGCACCCTAGGAACACATGCACTCAACTATAAAGATCAAAGATCAACTATTGTCACACGACAGAAAATATGCCACAGTTGTGCAACGTGGTATAAATGAGCCTTGAAGCGCAGCACACAATGCACACAATGTTACTCTGCACACTAAATAATGTTGATGCTTTTGGCTTTGATGTGTCATACTGTAGTTAAAGTCACGAAGTCCCTTGCAGTACTTTTTGGAGCGGTGCCTCCACTCCATTACACAGCTATGTGTGTCCGTATGTACAGTATACGTGTGTGTGTGTGTGTGTGTGTGTGTGTGTGTGTGTGTGTGTGTGTGTGTGTCCGAGCACAAAAAGCTGCAACACGGTAACTTTCTCGACCGCTTCGGACGTGGGTGGTGCGCCGGAACTGAGCCGGCCCCGTGGGTGCGTTCCTGGGGGTCTGGATGTTCCAGGGACCCCCACACGGTACAGTTGCACCACTCACTTCACACAGGTGTGATTCTTTTATATAGTATATATTTAAAAAAATAAATAAGGTTTTCAAAAAACCTTAGGTTAGATTTTAGAAGGCGTTTTTAGAATCGGCCTCAGGTCTACGATGACCAAAACTGTCTTCTAGTAAGATTTACACAAGACAGAAAACACAAATAAAAACAGAATGGAAGACGAGTAAATGTGCTGAGCAGCAGTGGTGGAGGAACTCAAAATGATTACTTAAGCAGCAATACCACAATTACAAGTAACCTCACAAACAACTGACAACATCTATCAGCTATCAAAGTATAAAATTGTGTGATAATAATCTGGAAAAAAAATCCAATATCCAATTTGGCTTTCTGAGACAGCTAGCAATATGCAATGAAAACAATCAGCAAGCTTCTTTAAATACAGATTGATTATTGATTATTATGTTTTTATTTTTCTTGCTGGGCCGCTTGCAACCATCAAATCCTCAGTGGCAATGTATCTATGAGTCCATTATTTACACTCGCAGAGGAACATTCATGCTGAGGATTTAACTGCATGTGACTTAATGCTTTATTGTCACCCCTGAACTTCCTTAATTGTTTGTCAGTGCTCTGTGCTGTACAGAAGTAGTGTTTTAAACATTATTTTTGGCAGGCTTCTGTTGAGATCTGCTACCTTTGTTTTTAAGTGAAACCTTTTGTTTAGTTTTGTTCACTTTTTTCAATGTTTAGGGAGGGACACAGTCGTAACATAGTTTTAAAATAATAATTCTGTCATGTTTGTCAGAGGTTTTGTTTTGAAGCTTCTGTGGACTTTACACAACGAGCCCTTTGTTTAAACCACTGGTCTCTTACACAGTAAAATCCCCAGTGTTAATAAAACTAAGAGATGAAGTCAATTATTGACTGGTTAAATTAACATTGAGGATTTAACTTAATGTGCTAGACTCTGTCTTTTGGGTATTTTGCGTTTATCCACCAGCAATACAGTGCATCGTGTGCTTCTCTTATTATTGCTGTACATTTTTACTAACTTTACTTTTGCTCCATCACATTTTGTTGCTGATTTGTTGTTGTTTGTAAGTTTACAAACTTAAAGCACAGCATTCTTTAGAGATGGGGTGCCGTGAACCCCTCCCCTAAACATGATCATCAGGTGTTATAATTATGTGGCCACACCTACCAGTTCATTAAGTACAGCCTACCTGGTTTTCACGTGAAGCTAACAACAGCTAACAACAGCTGTGGGCTGTTGACTGTTTATCATACAACGTATGATAAAAAAGTGGAGGGCATGATTGTAGTGTCTGCGTCACTAAAGCAGTGTATTTTTGGGCCTTTTGACTCAAAGGCTTTCAGGAAGAAACCAAAATGGGAAGACATATTTGACTATTATAACCACACTTAGAGTATTAGAGTAATGTTAATTCCATAGACACAAAACAGCACGCCATTTTTAAGTCCTTGAATGCTGTGCTTTTCCTGTTTCTGTGCGTTGAAAGATGTCAAAGACAAAAACATGCACATGTACATATATATTTTTCTACTCTTTGTTTGCTCTTTTTTGCACTCTATATTCTATTCTGTTTGCTGTGTTTTTACTGTGTTTGCTGTTTGATGTTATATTTGCTGCTGCATTGTCTAAAGGAAGCCAAACAAAAATACGTTTTATATGTACCTGTACACAAGATGTAACAATAAAGCACAACCTTGAACACATGGAAAACAGAAGACAAATTAGTAGCAAAAATTATATATATATTTGAAAGAATACTATAGTTTAACTTGAATCATGAGTGATGCCACTGGCATGTTTATGCACTCGCAGGTAGCACATGGCCCACATTTTTAACGTTTTATTTAAAAAAGAAAAGGAAAAAGATCCTGCCTAACTGTAATATAATTATTCTTAATCATTTCTAGCGAGAATATCATACTTGTGTTGAGATTTTATAGACACACACACACACACACACACACACACACACACAAACACACGCAGAAACTAAAGTTAAATCCTTGTGATGACATAAAAGTGAATCTCAGGTATAAACAAATCCACAGAGCTTATAGGCCCTGTAGGCCAGGTTTGGGCAATCAATGCTGAGGTGTCAATCCATCCCCTCGGTGGAATTGTCTACTCTATAGGTTGTCACAGAGAGAGAGAGAGAGAGAGAGAGAGAGAGAGAGGTATTTGGATGGGTGGGGTGGGGGTAGGTGCAGAGTTTTTGTCTAAGGAAATATACTGTATTCATAAGATGTTACTATACTGAACAAATATATATCCGTTGGTATAACTTTTGAATGGGTATAAGAATCACATAAAACTGCACACGGTCAACTTTAAAGGGATACTGGACATTTGTATTATGTCCTTTTTTGCCAGCACTTTAATTTTGTTGGTAAACATTTATATAATATTAACTGTTGCAGAATGATGACTGCTGATTATTACAATGGAAATGAGAGTGAAGGTGTGGTCACATCACTGCTACTGAATGCCTGAGGAAGCTTTTGACAATGGAAATGTTGCTTGAATGTAGTGGCTCTCATTCTTATCTTAATTGGGCGAATGAGAGCCCAGGTGTCTAGATATTCTTATAGACTTAACCACTTGATCCCTTAAATTTATACTTTGTCTACGATGGTGTCATGTGATAATGTGCAAGCTCACAATTAGCAGAGCAACGGATTATGAGCTTGTGGGTGGGCTATTCTCATTAAAACGATTTCTGAAATGTTTTGAAAGTTTGGCATGACATGCCTAAAATACAGATACCAGATTTCTTTAAATGAAGAATGTCATGAAAGTAGCTCACCTTCTTGGACCCTATTGTTCCCATGTCCAGATGATCCACCTACTGATAGGTCTGCATGGTGGCGTCTGAAATCAGTGTGGGGGCTAAAACTGTGGAAACATTTCGTAGATAGAAAACAAAACAAAAAAGCTATTGGACTACGACTACCAATGCAAAGACTTTCATGTTGGGATGGTGATATGATTTGTTTCCAAAGCAGTGTGCGCAAACTGCTTTATGGTATGTCAGCTGAGGATTTATCTGCTACATACATGAGATGGATGCCAGCTAAGATAATAAATAATCACACACTAAAACACACACAATAAATGTTAAGTTAAAGTACTTGCTTTACATCACACTGCTTTGTCTGTCCAGTGTATTCCCGGTTACCACAACGCACTATCGATCGCTGCATGTTGATGATCAAACATTTGTCATGTAACAATCATACAATCAAGATGATAAGTAATCTCACACCTTTTGTCCAGCAATGTATACTGTACTGTCTGGTAGGGTTAAATTCACATGAAATACTGTACTGTATGTGTTGACTGTACTATTCCAGTGAGGTAATTGCATTGTTCTATACTCCCACGTGTCACATTTACTGAATAAACCTCCACATGATGCTATACTGAGGGCTTTTTGTCCAGTTGTTTAGAATTGGGGAAGTAATTCAGCACCCCCTCACCACTGCAAATGTGTTGTGTTCTGTAATGTCTCGGATGAAAGTGCAAATAAAGGTATGATATTTAGATATGAAATATGGTATTTTTTCTGTTTAGTAGTTCTGCTTTCAATGGTTTCTTATTCTCTTCAAGTAAAATAATTGTGAATTTAAAGCAGGGGTGGCAGTGGCTTAATGTGCGTGTCAAAGTGTCCTTGAGAAAAGCACTGCACCTCTCCGCCTGAGCAGGAAGGAGCCTCCGCTGTGAATTTGTGTAACGCATACATTTTAGGGATGCTCCGAACAGGTTTTTTGGGACCGATATCGATCACCAATTGTTTTTCTCATGATCGGCCGATACCGATAGGTCCGATACCGATACTGATCTTGTGAAATGTTGCAAATTTTAATATTTCAAATGTCAAAACTGTTCCTGTGTGTGTGGGGAGGAAGGGGAGGCCTGTCACAAAAATGCAAAATGATGACTCTATATCTGATTGACATTTATACCCCTTAAATGGTGTAAAAGATCAGTTTCTCCAGGTAAATTGCAGGATAGGGTAAATGCCGAGTGAATATCGGTCGATTTGGCCGATCACCGATCGCTAGCCGATTATCGGAGCATCTCTAATACATTTGCGGTGAATATGGTTACACAGTTGAGTGGGCGAAAAGACTACACAAAGTGGTGTATAAATGCTGTCCATTTACTGTCAGTAGCCAATCCTTACAGCTAACAAGCTATAATGAGACCTGTGACATTTAATCTTTAAAATCTTTCAACTTAATTTTGTCCCCATATTGACCCTTTATCCTGGACAACAAGAGGTCGGGTCTCTCAAGAAACAAATGTGCTGTTACTGCTAAAGTGAACACTAAAGCGGAAGTACCTTATCTCAATTTTAGTTTACACACACACACACACACACACACACACACACACACACACACACACACACACACACACACACACACACACACACACACACACACACACACACACACACACACACACACACACCCTAGCCCCCAAACTTTGCCAAAGGCTTAAATGATGACATTTTATTAAATGTGATGTTGTTATTTTGAGGTCTTCTACCTCTGTTTTTTCTTCTTTTGAGTGGTGCAACCACTCCAAAGAACAGCTTTGTCCCTATGTCCCAACCTATGTGACTATGTCCCTCTTTCCCGATGTTTAGAGTACCAATAGGGGGTGCTGTTGCACCACTCGCTTCAGACTGGTCAGATTTTTTTTTTAAATTATATATTTGATATATTTTTGATACTGTTGTTTTATGTCCCGTTGTTACAGTATTTCAAGCTGTCATATGTGTGATGTCTTTTTGGTGTATTTGGAGTACAGACCGTTAATTACACCTGTAATCTACTAGGTCTGATCCCTAATACATTTATTGGATATTATGCCCTCCAGGGATACGCTTGTTTCTTATTTGTATAATTGTCCAATATTTATATGTTGCCTCAGTCAGTACACCCTAAAGGTATTCAATTTGTATTGTTTATATTGCCTTTCTCTACTGCTTGATATACTTTGTTGTAGCTGCATTTATTCTGCTTGGTATTAAAATATTCCTTTTTATCATGGAAAAAATATACCACCTGTACTCACCTGTGGGCGGTCCCTCTCCATGGTAAGGGTTTGGCGCGGGGCACCTGATTGGCCCTCACCGATCCCAGAGTTGTGCTTACTTGATTGTTTGTCAGTATTTTCTTTATGCCTGATGAATTAAGGTCTGAATGACTGAAACGTTGCTCAATAAAATAATGTAAGTGAAGACAATGTGAGGGATCCCATTTTTGAGTAGTGCAACCACTCCAAGGAACAGCAATGTCCGTGTTCACCTGTGTTCACCTATGTGTTCACCTATGTGATGTTGGTTAATGAGCCATTGACTATGAGTACCAGTAGGGGCGCTGTTGTGCCAGAAACAGAGAGAGAGATAGTATTAGTGCTGCACTGTTGCCTGCTAATGAGAGAGAGAGAGAGAGGAGAGGAGGGGGGGGGGGGGGGTTGCACCACTCAGTTCACACGGGTGTGATTATTTTTTCTACTGACATCCACCAATGAAATCTTTGTTGAAGACTTGCGCTGATAAAAAATCAATTGTTACAATTTGGGGAAATATGTCATACTGGAACATTCAGCAGCATGATCTGATTATGGAATAGGTCGTAATGTCATATTCTATAGCCTGGGATAAATATTCTAATAGGACATGGACACTTTCACATTTAGCCTGTCAGAGAGCAGCCTAGTGCCCTGTTGTCACACAGGCTACACAGCTGCTTCATATTCATTGAGGACCATTGATCCAGTTAGTGTTGAATGTTTTATCATTGGTACATCTATATGCACTGTTGAACTGTTGAAGGACTGCAAATATTTTAATTGATTAATTGTTTGTGGGTCACCTGTGTCTCCTCCTCAGCATCTTGTTAAAGGTATACCACTCATTTTCAACATTTTACTGTCATTAATATACCTTAGAGTTGTTGCCTGTTGTCTGTGTTGCCTAGAACTGGAGGCAAGAAAACAAATCAGTAACATCATGAAGTACATCTCAGTGACATCACAAAGATGTACTTCATGGGACTTGAGTGGTATTCCCCTTTAATGGGAAGGTGCCAAGTGTTGTGGAGGAGGAGGGGTGTTTGGTTTCATAGGTTAAGATAAATGTTGTTTTTGATTGTCTCGTGAATATGTGTGTGTGCCCAGAAAGGAATATGACTTTGATTGTAAAAGATCATGTCATTGTGTAGAATAAGTCATGGGCCTTGGTTAGTCGTATTTGAGTTAAATGAGTTGCCAATTACTAATTATCATGGTTTGTCCCACGACTCCCACCTATTATAAAATGGAGGTTCCAGGTTCAGGCCTCTTTGTTCAGGCTTTAGAAAGTTGTGCTTGGCCTATGCTATAGGCTAAGGGAGAGCTGCCAGGGCTTTTAAATTCTATATCCTATATTTTTGGCCATTTTCTTTTTATGTGAAGTTGTCTTCTCTTCCTCCTAGGCGCACTGTGGAAATATGGACTGACTTTTTATTGGTGTTTTGTGAAGGTAAATAAAAACCTGCATTCCTGGACTGGTCTGGTTTTTAGAGCCTTGGTCAGCCTTTACATAGCCTATTTTTTATTTTATTTTATTTTTTACATTCAAAGGCACATATGAACAAGATGCAAG
The DNA here is from genome assembly GCF_964188405.1 of Protomyctophum parallelum. Taxonomy (NCBI): domain Eukaryota; kingdom Metazoa; phylum Chordata; class Actinopteri; order Myctophiformes; family Myctophidae; genus Protomyctophum; species Protomyctophum parallelum. The sequence goes on along the minus strand of NC_139717.1, from coordinate 23,667,358 downwards.
TTTAATTACAACACAAAAGAATGGGAGGAGGCCCTGGCCTGGAGTAAAGTTCAGCCATGCCGTTAATTGGCCAACAGACATTGGTGTAATGGTGTTTGTGCTCAATCACATCTAAGTTACTGCAATCAAGGTTTTTGTTGAGGGATTGTCAACTCGAGGGAACTTGGATACCGTCCAGGATGGATCTATGGGATGGATGCAAGAAGCAGCCATGCCAACAGGACTGAGAGGTAACACTAATAGCCTATCTGTTTGTCTGCATTTAGTGGTTGGTGCATCAGAGAGTAAAAGGCATAGCCTATTGCACATTGTTTGGGTGAACATTTGACTACAGTGATGCGATCAAGGCCTTTACATATCAGTTTTTATTAGCTGGCCGGGTGCCCACCGGCCCTTGTCAGCCATGTGTATGAATGACTTGTCCCCTAAACACTATTTTATTTTACATCCATCCAGCAAAAGGTTTAACCTGCAGTAGCCTAAAAATAATTTCTGTTCTTCTAAAACCACAGCCCAACAAGCTCATAATTTTCTTTCAGTATTGAGGTCTTTATGCCCTTGCTACCTTGTTCCCATGGCCACTCTTCATTTTGACAAACTGCGCCATTGTATCTTTAAAAATGTAGCTAAGTGGTTCTGTGTCTACATTCTTACAACCTATCCCACAGAGCTATTTGTAGTTTATTAATGATGACAATGGCACAATGTACACAGTTCTAGCTTGGAGAGTGTCAACTGTTCTATTAATATATTACAGTATTGTAGCCTTTAACATCTCTTATCATATTTTATGATAATATGGTGTGTGATGGGGCAGATGTATTTTGAATCCTACAGTGTACTGCCACTTTGTGGTCAGTGATGTGAACAACAAGTAGCAGTGCTGCCCTGGTAGTGGCAGCAACATGGGGCTGGCAGTCAGAAATTTGCAGATCAAAGCTTTCATTCTTCTTACATCTACTGTCCATCAGTCTAATTGGACGTGAGAGAGACATTAGGGTACGGTATTGATCTCACACTATCACAATGTTCAGCTATTTGATGCAGGGCAGTCCGACAGGCAAAGTTTATATTAGCAGGTAATCCAGGTATACAACTGCAGGTAGTCTTAACTTGGTGTGTTTCTGAAATGCTGCAGAAGTTGTGCTGAAATGAAAATAAGTACTGTAGCTATTTCCCACAGTGCACGCCACGGCCATGGCATTGGCCTTGCTTGTTCGCTCTAATTATGGTTACAAATAAAGTGATAGACTATAGACTAATAATAATTAACCTGATGTATTGGCTGCTGTGGAGGAGCATCACACAATGTGCGTTGTAAATACATATAGATTACAACAACCATCTAAAATCGGCAACAAAAGTTCGGAAACCTAACTTTGGGCCATTATTTCTCCACTTTTCCATTCCTCAACCAGGTTTTGTTGCAAGTCATCCAACGTGGTTCTGTTGGTCAATCTACAGTAGCACGTACAGCATGCCCAAGCTGATCCCACAAGATTTAAAATGGGTTGAGATCTGTAATCACGGCAGGCCATTCCATCCTTGATCCTTACAATCTATACCTTGTTGTAAAGATGACTAATCAACGATTAAAATTATGTAAAATACAATACCAATTAAAGTGGAGAGATAATGGACCAAAGTAAAGTTTCTGAACTTTTGTTGCTGAGTTTTACGATGAACTGAATGTACATGCAAGTGTCTTTAAGGACACTACTCCTCCTGGTTGCCCTTTTGCTCTGACCCCCGAGCTGCTTTCTACAAGCTCACAAGTCATTGTGAGCTTGTAGATCAACATTTTGAACGTGAGCTCGCCCATCCATGTCCGTTGAAACTCTTTCATATTCAGCAGCACCAGTTTGCTGTTCATTCTGGTGGAATGTGTTGCATGGAGGTCTAAAGGCCTGCTTTATACTTGATGCACGCTGGTCAGGTCAGCAACTATAACTAAGGCTTAATTCATAGACTAGGAAAGGAAACTCAAAAGAACAAAGTGGAAGTAGCTTCACTAAAAACGCAGGGACAACGCTCCACATGCCCCAAACTCTTCTCCCTTCTGGCTCCAAAACTATGGAATGGGCACTTCCCATTACAATCAGAACTGCAGCCTCACTCCCAATCTTCCGCCATAGTCTGAAAACCCACCTCCAGGCTCCATCATGGCCCGTAGCACCCAGACGACCTTACAGGCATATGCAAAGGCTCAACTTATGTAACTTAGATAGCACTAGACTTAGATAGCGACTTGGATAGCATTTTATACAGACCTATAGCATTTTATGTAGACAGCACTAGAATAGCATTTTCTGTAGACATAGCACTTGTACAGTTTCATTATATAGATATTCCACTGTTACGTTCTTAGCTTACGCATGTACGTTTTATGATAACTGCTTAGTCTGCTTGTTATGTACAGTATGTGATGTATTGCCATGCTATTTTGTTCTTGCTTAATGTGAGTCGCTCTGGATTAAGAGTGTTTGCTAAATGCCTAAATTGTAAATTGGTTCCCCATAGAAGGCTTTTTGAAAGAAAGAAATTGGAGAAGTTGCTGAGTAATGGGAAACCTCTAGGTGGAGCTAATGCTCTTTAGTTTTTTTTGGTCTAAGCTACACAGACAAACACTAGGCCTACAGTAAGAAACCACAGCCCCTGCATAAGTAATCACATCTTTTGATTTACCTCAACAGTAAATGGAAGGAAAAAAACGTTTAATCTGCAAGCACAGACAGAATCCGTCAACACGTTATAAGCCTGTAGATTGGCTATAGAAAGAAATAGACCAACTACAGCTGAGCCAATGGATTGAAAGGTTAAATGTCTGAAAATACACATAAGCACGAATCCAACATATTCATAGAAAGGATTTTGTAAGCAAAAAAAACAAAACAAAAAATAACCAATAAGACGCCTGAGGGCGAGAAGCGACCTAGTTTGCGTGCACTGCCACTGGCCAAATATGGAGCGTGTCTTGAGTGTACAGGGTTTGATGTGGTCAGATCAACTTATGGAATGTCAGAACAGGTCAGCTCCATACATGGGGATCTAAGGGTGGCAGTGGGGGCAGTGTCTTGAGTGTACAGGGTTTGATGAGGGCCCATGTAGGGCCGGGCCTTAATTTTCGGGCCTGTTGAGAACTCTAGTTTGCGCTGCTGCACAAATAACTTTGGGGCCCGTCTAGAGTTTAAATGGACAGGTATCAGTCAAAAGGGAGACATCGAAGTGGATGGATGGATGTGGAAGGATCAACATATGGAATATCGGAACATGTTCTGGTATATATCCATAATACTAATATTGATGACATCTGGAATCTCCATATATGGGCTTAATTGCGAATTTGCGATAGCATTTACTATGACATCAGGGATCTTCATCCCTGAGGATGTCACGAGACCTGGGCACCATATATGTGGGCTTTCCCCATGTGTGGGGATTTTGAGTGATACACTGACTGACTGACGGGAAATGCACAATTCCATAGTTAACTGCGACCTTTGGTCGCAATAATAATAATAACTAGTTAGAGTGCCCCTCGGGGCACAGGTCTCCACCAGGGCAGGTCAGCTTGTGGCCTCCTGGTGGCGCTATAATAGGCCAATGTGAAAAGGGTGCCATTTCTTCTTACGCCTTGGATGGCAATTGGATGATTTGAGACATTTTGTTCCAAAAATGTGTTTTGCAAAGATCCACCTGTTGGTGGCTCTATAACAGGCCAATGTGAAAAGGGTGGAATATATTCCTCAGCCTAGTAGGAAAGTATGTGAAAGATTTCACGTAAATTGCACGCTGCGTTCATGATTTGAGGCTTTTTGTTCAAAACGGGCCAATCCTGCGAACTTTGAAAGCCAATGTTAGCCAATTAGAATGGAATATGAAACATCGGACAGATCTGTCAGAACACATGACTATACAGATAGTGTGTAATGGGATTGCGGGATTTTTGGACAGAATCTGGAGGAGTAATATCAAAATGTTTTTCAAAAGTCGGCCTCCTGGTGGCGCTATACAGGCCATTTTGGTTCATCGTTGGCATCCAGGGAGTGTGTGTGCAAAATTTGGCATCGACCGGGTTGACGGTGCCGGAGATTAGCTGGTAACAGATGGACACATACACACACACACACACAGACGGACTCACACACGGACGGAGTGCAAAACATACTAGTCTCTAGTCTAGTCTCTCCCCCTCGGCCTGGTGGAGACAATAATGTTACTTTACACAACGCCTGACGATAGTGGTGTCCATGCATAAGTAATCTGCAAAACAATTGTATACAATATGCAGTAAGGGAGGGGTCCATGCTTCATCTATATATATCCTTGCCCTGAGTAAACATTGAATGAAGACCCTTTGATATACAATAGGCTATATCGAGGCTTTGTTTCTGGTGACAGCTGTTCTGGGGAGGGATGACTGTTGGCTTGCTTGGCGGTGGTGGTTGTGTTTACGTTGACTGTATCGGTGGTATAGTGGTCATGCCGCATGGTGGAAGAGACGTAGGAGGCAAGGCTGCGTGAGAGAGGCAGCAGATAAAATCCAGGACTCCCATGAATATTTCATTTCCTGTGAGACTCAATCTGAAGTGTGTGTGTGTGTGTGTGTGTGTGTGTGTGTGTGTGTGTGTGTGTGTGTGTGTGTGTGTGTGTGTGTGTGTGTGTGTGTGTGTGTGTGTGTGTGTGTGTGTGTGTGTGTGTGTGTGTGTGTGTGTGTGTGTGACACACACACGCTTGCTTTTTGAAACCTATAATGGCATGTTTTGGTTACACTTACAGAGAAAGAGATAGAATAAACTCAAAGAATCTTTAGGCCAGAGAAATTGCTCATCGTCTGTCTCCTTGTCTTTGTATCTCTTTCCCTCTCCTGAAGATTCTGTATCTTCTCTCTCAACTGCTTTTGTTCCAGCCTGCCACTTTGCTGTGCCAGATGGGCTATTTTCATTATCTGATCTGGATTTGTAATTAGTGCAGATGAGCTTGTAACTTAATTAATTTTGAATCAGATGTGGGAATGGCTTTTTTTAATGGAATGCCTCTGTAGGTTGCATAGTGTCATTTATTCATTGCTCAACAAGTACTATGTTAACGTATCCATCTGTATGACTGGCCTTTTTTGAAAATATTATTGATATGATTTACCCTATTAACATGAACTCTAATTACTTAGTTTTTTCAAGACGGAGCCAAATCAATGAGCTTATCTCATTTGTCTTTTTGTGGCCCAGGACAAATGTTGGTACTATAACGTGTCACCCGTAACTGAACTGAAAGAAGACTGCTGTCGTGTCCACCTCAATAAAGAAAGAGTGGATAGCTTTGTAGTTTAACATCAATACATCTGGGGAGCGATATTTGCAGGATTGATTGAACATAGCCATGTGCCCTACGGCTCATACATCATCAGCTCCAAGATGTGCCAATACAACTAAATGCATCAGAGCTGACAATGTATCTTTGAGGAAAACGATGAAAACTGACATGTAAAGTATGACTGATTCACACTGTGAGCAACATCAATTTATTAAATTCACAAAGCTCTAAGGAATTCTGAAAATATCTTAATAAATGAGTCTTTATCAGTTTAACCATGTATAGCTGACCAATAAGCTCACAATGAGTCTTATCTTTAACTGTTTTTGAAAATGTCTGTACAATTTTGTTCGCCTATTATTATTACATGCCCAAAATAGGGACACCCAGGTTGAAAATTATGAATAGGGTGCCTATTTGTGTGTGTGTGTCGGTTGTTTACAAAACCCAAACGCCAGACATGTCATTTTGATTTATATGTTCCAATGTTCAATTCCAAAAACACAAATTACGTTGTTAATCTCAATTATTAGTATGACAATTAATCGTTCATGGTCGTGATAGCCCTGCCCTCATCCCATATTTCCTTTAGATTTACACATCTGGGGAATCGATCGAATCGACAGCCTGATGCAAGTTCTCTAAACTTCTGCAATGCTTCTGCTGTCCTATCTCATGGGGAGATGGGGCATCTTCATTTGTGAAGAAAAGCAGGCCAGTCAGTGTTAGACAATAGCATTTTTTAATTAAAATCATCTTTTTCCATTGTGTAAAAAAAAAGGATTTATTATGCATACTATTTATAGCTTCCACGTCGCAGGCAGTAGAAAAAAGGGTTTTACACTTAAAACATTAAGAGCATTCAAAAGCAACCTTCTAATAAAGTTGGACTGAGACATTCCCTTACATTGTCAACTCACTATGGTTTCTATTTTTGGCTGGTCGGATTAGTGTTCAGATCCTCGCTAGTCGCTACAAGAATATACACTGCATACGGTTTATAAACCAGGCTCATCCAACATTATTCCAGGTTTTTGCTCAGGTACATCTGCTTTTTTTTCTACTGCTCTGTCTGTCCTATGACTGTGAACACGTGGCAGAAATAGACAATCTACAAGCTCTTGCAGATGGGCTATTTGGCGGATGTGCGGTTGTACAGTATGAATCGGGCCAAAGAGTGCCAAATTGGTGGCATTTACACTGTTGAGACAACACAACTGACTTCACAACTGTGCTGGGCAAGCTCAACTCACCGTATCAATAATTTGATATTGGCTAAACAGGATTAAAAATCATATTGACCCAGGACACACATTGACACATCTGCAAATCTATAAGGTTTAAAAAATAATTATAATCCAGAGTAGGCCTATAACAGCTGAGGTGTGTATCTCCCCAAGATGTCTTTCTGCACGTAATGGAAGACTGCTTATTAATTTTGCTGCTGCCGAGGCTAGCCGAAACGAGTACCTTTAAAGACATTTTAAAGTGTGCATGAATTTACAGTGCAAATCTTACAGATCTCATTCTAGCCATCACTTCCCAGAATATTGACTTTCAAGACTGAACACACACACACACACACACACACACACACACACACACACACACACACACACACACACTGCAAGCCGAGACATATAGTAGCCTAATCTTTTATCTGATTCTTACTGTATCTACTTGTCTGTGTTGAAACCCCTCTCAAGTAGTATAGTTACTGGTATGAAGCTGTCGGAAAGTGTGATGTTTACAGTTCAGGGCCTGCATGTTTCAAATTCCATTAAAAGTCCCATAAATCTCCCAGTCCTTTGTTTGCTTATCTAGCTGTTTGTTCTTTTTTATTGTTTTTATAAATACCGGTAGGCTATGTATACATTACTGTAGCTAAGCAACGGTGACTGCAGGTGACTCCTTTATATGATTCAAAACAGCAGATAACCATTCATAATCACATAAAACATATAATCACCTCCGGTCTACAGCAAAATAAAATGTGCCGTAGTCGTATCTCTAGCCGCCATGTCTTCCCAGGAGCCTCTCATTAAATGCTACCATCCTTCCCTTGTTGATCATTCCATAGTGTTTGTCAACTGCACCCAACACGTGCTTAGTTTATAGTCCGTCATATGATGGTGTCGCACACCGAAAATAGCAGATATACAAGCTCAGAACGAGTTGCATCCGTGTAGCGCTGTGAGCTTTCAGATTGGGTATTTGTGGTGCACGACAAGTCGCAAATATACAGTATGTCAGTAAAGCAACAAGTCTGGGATGAAAGCTAACAATGGTTTCTGCAACGTCATGCCAGAACTTTAGAAATGTCAACATTTTATGATAAATAAAAATGTAGATGGGAGACTTTTAGAGGAGCTGGAGGTTTTAATATATTCTGGAGGGTGGGAGGTGTATTGCTGTTACATTACATAACTGATTGGTCACCACTGCCAGCATGGTAATACACAGTTGACTTACAGTATGCAGATCCAGGCAGGCTCCATAATGTTAGTGGGAGAAGAACTGGAGGAGAGAGAGAGGGGGGGGGGGGGGGGGGGATAATGGTGGTAAACCCCCAGAGGAACAGGCAGGGAATGTGAAAGTGGAAACCGATTGGTGAGAAAGAGACAGTGAAATGTGAAGACATAAGGGGTTTTTATGAGACTAAGGTTTTATGTTTTGGTTTGGTTGATGTAAGGTTTAACCCATTTAGGTTTAATCCACTCTTAAAATATTTTAAATCTGTATATGTACACTACATGTGTACGCTGCCATGTCAATGTTTTATAAACTAGTACTTTATCGGGAAATATTGCATGCCCCACTGCATACTCGCTGTACCAACAATAAAAGTAACGCTAGATATTTCAAACAGGTTATTTGTAATCGGGCACCGGCCTACTCTGGAACATACCCCACCTATTGCAATACCCATTGTAGCCTACTTGATGTTCGGGTGCCCAGTGTGGGACCAAACACCTTGAAATGTGACTTAATGTGACTCAAAGATGGCGGTGGTGTGTTCGTGCTGCAAAAGCTACTGAGTGCACTCAGTGCAGAGTGCGATAGGGCTTTTACAGCAACTATAAGACCACCGTCGGCAACAAGTGTAAATGGAGAACTGCTTTCTCCGTTTCACTCATCGTACACGACGTACAGTAAACGTTTTGAAAACGACTCTGACATACGTATATATTTTTAAATGTCTGTGAGGACGTGGTCTGAGATTCGGACAGACGGATACAGACGTCCGTGGGTTTTTCAATTCTCGAAAATCGTTTCCAACTGGACGATGCACACGCCAGGCGCATCGCTGGAACACATGCCAAGTTTGAGGTCAATCCGTTGGACGGTTCCCAGAGTTAGACCCGGTGACAGATGCACACGCACGTGTGTCACACACACACACACACACTCACACTCACACTCACACTCACACTCACTCACACTGAGATGTTTTAGAGAGAGAGAGAGAGAGAGAGAGAGAGAGAATTATTTACGACGGGATTAAGACAAGGTGGGAGCCAAAAATATCCCTGGGCAAGACACTTGGCACAATAACACCCCAATGAAGCATATGAACCAGCCACACCTGCTGCCAATCTTCTTCGTAGCAGGAAGGCTGGCCTACCACTGGGGGATTATGATGACACACCACCGTGACGTCACCATGTACAGTAGAACTCACAAAGTCATGTATAAACTTTCAAGCTTAACTTATACTCCATTGCACATAGTCACATAGCATACTATATGGACCACGGAGTATGCATGTTGGCAGAAATGCTTCCATTTTCTTCTGTATGTCATGTAATGTCTCAGGAACTCACTTTCAAAGATTAGTCACAGAACTAATGTACTGTAGCCTACCAGCTCTTTCATTTCAGGGATACTGTTGTGTTTAATGTAATTCCACAAATTCACCACTCAAACACATGCACATACTGCACTTAATTGTAAGTAAAAAAAAAAATACATATATATATAGTGAAAATAGCCGAGCTCACAACAGGCTTGTACATCAACAGTTTTTGCCAAATGTTCACCTATTTTCACTGAATGACACTAGCGGTTCATGTTTTTATTTAATTTATTCTGTGCTAATGTCACTGTGACCGCCTCATTGCTGAAGGCAGACAAGCTGTCTGCCTCAGTCATGTCATTTCCATACACCAAAAAGGCGAAAACATCACACTACACTATTATACTGATAAAATATTCTCAAATTCAAATGAGGCCTCATGTTTTTGCTAGCAGCATGTTTACTTTATATCTGTTCGCTGCCTGACACCTTTTCTTTCTGTCCCTTTCTCTCTCCATCACTTTCAATTTGGTTAAGTCGTCCTGCCACTTAGAAGCAGCAATGGTTTGCAAAAGTGCTGCCGAAGGCCACACAGCAAGCCCCCACAAACTCTTATGGAGGGATGTTTTCATGCCCTACCTTGTGTGTGTGTGTGTGTGTGTGTGTGTGTGTGTGTGTGTGTGTGTGTGTGTGTGTGTGGGGGGGGGGGGGGGGGGGGGCAGACTCAGGAATCTGGAGGCCCGTTTCAAGACCAAATATGAGGCCCCCATATACCTATATGACATAATTATTTTGTTGATACAGCCGTATTGATACAAATAGTTTGACTGTTCAATATCATACGCAGCCATTACTCTCGACAATTAGCAATAACACCAACTCTCCTCATAATGTCGTCCCCAAATTAAAGTGTCTCCCCTTTACCTCCTATTCCTAATGCTGCACATTTTACCAAGGTTATTTACATAAAACAGGTGTAACTTAACATTGTGGGAGACAGCAAGGCAGTGAGTGAGTGAGATAGAGAGGGCCAAGAGTGGTGGGGGTTGACTGATGCCTGACGTTCAGTTGGACCTTGGAGGCCCCCCTGAGGGTGGAGGCCCGTTTCAATTGAAACTGGTGAAACATAGCTAAGGCCTCGTGTGTGTGTGTGTGTGTGTGTGTGTGTGTGTGTGTGTGTGTGTGTGTGTGTGTGTGTGTGTGTGTGTGTGTGTGTGTGATCGATCATTATCATCATGTGCATGGCACTGCATGCCCAAGCCAGTGCCAAGCAAAGAAACACTTTGTGACAGCTACAGTATGTAATGTTACTGAACCCATACAGTATGATGGGACAAATGTCCATTAATTCACAACAACAGCATACCGGTACATGTGGGTTTTTTTAAGCCTTTTTGTTTTAGACATTTTGCTGAAGGTCTGATCTAGAGGTGAGAGTTCCTTGTCTTGCTCAAGGACACCTCGACAAACATCAATATTTCAGATACCTGCAGGATACAGTATGATCTGTATTGAAGGAAACACGGATATCGCAGAAGGCAAGGCAGTGGCACATTTGATTATAAAGGTACCAGGAGTTATTAATCGGAATGGCACTGAATTTAATAATTCATCATGTCAGAACTAAGTTCAAGTAGAGGCCATTTTGTAAATTCTCACCCTAAAAATGTTATGGATTAAACAAAAATTAGGTTGTTTTTAACATTTCTGACTAAGTGCACCCTTATTCCCAGAAGGTCAGCATTTGCATGTTGATGACCTAAAGGTGAAGTGGTCTCTGGTTCATCTGCAAACACTGTTATGACAGATGTAATAATTATGTAAAGGCTATTCTTGTATTATGAAAGAATAGCCTTTACATACATCTTATTAAAGGTATATTCAGTGATTTCACTCAAAAAATCTTAGGTTTAGTTTTTGCCTGTGGGACCCAGCCTTTCGTCCAATCAGGATAGAGAGTCAAAAACGAAACCTAAGGTTTTTTGACCCCCAGGGGTTAACTGGGGACAGGGAGGAACTCCTTATATGGCCAGCACACTCTATAGTAGGGAGGATTATCACAACAAAACAAAAAAATAAGTGATTTAGTGAATTAAGTGAAATCACTGAATATACCTTTAAGACACAATGTCTAAGGCTAAATCAAAATGACCATAATCTCAGCTGACATATCCACAGTATATTATGATGAATAAGCCAAATGCATTTCAGTGTCTTTGACATCAACACATTGTACTAAACTCTAAAAGATCTCTATCATTTGGGTCAACATTTTTATCAACCAAATTATACAATAAATGAATACAGTAAGCTAAGGACCCCATATTGGTAAATGCAAATGGACCACTGTTGTCCTCTGACATCAGTACACCCAGAAGGGTATTGCTTTGCAATCTTTTAAATTAAATCCTGAAATGTACAAATTAATTAAACAAACAAGATAGATAAATGTGTGTGTAAACGTAACCAAATTAATTTCGTTATCTTACAATAGCTAAAAGGAACAATGCAAGAAGTGAAGCCCTGTCCATTCTATCTGCTAGTGTAACATTATTTCCATTTCAGTTTATTTTCTCCACAACATTGACTTTTTGAGAAAAATGCTGAACAATGAACATGCATGTCTTTACACAACAGGTTTGACGAACGAGACAAAAAGTCAATTTTGTGGCTTGATTAGTTGACATACAAGATAGATAAGATAAGATTACAAATAATAAAACAGTAATTTGTCGTCTGAGGCTGCTATTAAAACTCTTTGCTTGTTTTCTCTTTGCTGCCATGTTGTTCAGCAAGTGTAATTGGGATTGCATAATTGTATTGCCCTGTTTTACGGGAATGCTGTGCTGTCCCAGCTTATGAGAACTGAGACTGTGCTGGTGTCGTAGCGCCTATTCATTCTACTATACTTATCCGTGGTTTGTCCCTGCCAAGACTGTGAAAACCAAACAGGATATGATGGTCATCCTTTTGTCTAACTTGCCATTATTTGAAGAAAAATAATGATAATTTATGAACTAAATTAGCTATTAGTGCTGTGAAATAAATATATTCACAGGCCCAACCATAACACTTGAGTGTCAAAGTAGCCAGTAGCCAATAACATCACAGGAAAAAAAGGTATTTCGGGCTTGCATTCAGCTTGTGTGGTACAGTAGGTGGCCTTACTTCAGTCATGAGAGTGTTAACTTTGAAATGTATACAGCACACAAGAAGACTGTTTTAGGGGTAATGCCACAAAGTCAGTCGAGTTATGTTACCATTAAAACCTACACCGCCATACAGATGCTATAGCCAAGGACTTATGGGATGAATCGATTCTAATTGATTAAAGTAATTTGGAGTAGCGTATTTGACTCAATTTGAGTGACACATGATTATGTGTCTGGGGGATACAACAGAAGGATATAGACCAACTACTACTTACAACTTGCTATTGAGACACACACACACACACACACACACACACACACACACACACATACATGCGCGCGCGCACACACACACACACACACACACACACACACACACACACACACACACACACACACACACACACACACACGCCGCAGTAGCAAAGTTCCTGATCCTAATGAACAGAGCAAAGCATCCATGTTTCTCTTTGCACAGAAAGCCATGCTACTGTAATTTTTTTATTCAATCTCTGTGTGCTATCCTAGACATAGCCTACAGTTAGTATTTGGTGGACTTCCAAACCTTTAAAACACACAGTAGACTCACTAGACGGCATTCAGCACCAGGTGTAATTCTGTCAATAGTGAACCTGGCTAGTCAGGACAGGTAATGTAATTTACAATAGGTGGGGACTAAACGTAATGCAAACTATCAAAAGGTTTTCCATCTAAGAATGGCAAGCCTTTATACATCAAAGTTGAAATGATTTGTCCCGTGTGTAAATATTTTATATGTCTTAAACTATTGTATAAGATGTGACTTAATTATGTCTGGTAGGAAGTGTACCCTCACCAAGCCTGAATACATTGTTGTGTTGTAGAAAAGAGGCTGTTCGTATTCTCCAGTAATCTAATGGCCACATAGAGACACACAGGCAAAAATAATAAAACTGTGGCCAGTCTTCCATATAAAACATATCAGCAAACAATGACACTGCAGTGTGCAAGGAATAAGATCTAGTACTTGTAACATTCCACTGTTTATTACTGGCCTACTGTGTTAAACCGTTTTTTTCTTTTTATTGCTTTTTTATATAAAAAAAGAATTCTGTCATTAAAAATCTTTATATTATATTTTCCCCCTTTTCTTTAAAAAAATATAGAAAAGAGTAATGTACAGTTATTTTACACATGAGAAGAATATTCTCTGGCTTCTGTTTTGGAACATAAATGACGGTTCTTTTGCAGCACATGGTGTTACAGAATATGTTTTGAAACAACAAACATAGGTCACTACGGCGTAGCAAAATAAAATATACGCAGAGACTTAATACAGAAAATTATATACATGCATACATACATACAATACAGTGCCATGCATACACAGTCAGTTTTGGGGAAGTAAATTATTTCAGTTTTGCATTATTTTCCCGGTTTCTCAAAATGTCATGCCTTCTTGCTATACACATGACATGGCTTTTACATAATGTGATGAAGTTCACTGCTTTATTTGCAGTAAGTAGCTGGCCTGTTACTGCTCATATCAGAGTAGGACAATAGGCTATTTGCTTGTTTCATGAAAATAATTAAAACAATTGAGGCTCTTGTTAATGATACAACTAGCATTTTCAGCCAAGCAATCTTATAGTCAAAGATACGTTCCATGGAAGTATTGGCAATTGAGCCGATACCCAATTATAAAATACAGCTAGCAGCACTTTTGTGGTATATAATATATGCTCACATTGTCAGTAACCATGATGCTGGTAAGCAATGGTTCTCGCTTTCTCCAGTGTTTAAAAATGTTTATGCACTACTTTGAAGAAAACATTTCAGACAGCACACAGCAGATGGTAACCATTGTATAAAAGCCAGTCCCTGAAGACATTCTTTACTGAAATTCTAAGTATGTTGGTGCTGCACAAAGGTCCTTACTGTAGCTTTGCCTTCTATCTAGCCGCAACACTGTTGTACAAGTCACAAGGAACATCCAGGGATATCACTTCTTTAGTTGACACTTAGGATTACTAACTCCACGCACAGTAGATCTGACAATCGCATGACATGAGTGATACTTTGTTCATCCCAAGTGAGAAATACATGGCTTTCAGTAGTATTTAATGAATACAGCATGAGAAGGAGGATCTCTCTCTAATTTGTTCACAAATATAATTGATTTACACAAGGCTTGGTGTGCCTAAAGTATGATCAGCCAGATCGATTGAGGCAATCATTTCTGATAAGCTGCCATCTCATACTTGAAGATAAAATAGTTGTCTTTTTCCACGCATTGGTTTCTAAATACCGTACCAACAGTAACAACAATAGACATTTCTCGCACATAATCAACATTCTCGCACGTGTTTCACATTTGGTCCAATATGCACAGTATAACTCCCTCTGCTGTTCTGATTAACTCTTCGCTCCTATGGATAAGAAGAAGACTCACAACACATACAAGTAGCAGCTTAAAAAACAGAATACAGTGTGCCCTCTTTTTGTCACAATGGCACAGTTAAGCAAAACCCATCCTAGTGAGAAGATATCGACCGGTCTGCAATCAGCCACATCTCTTTTAGGCTCACATGGCCAGCTCTCCATTCTCACTATACTCTCTGAATGGAGGTTTGGGGGAAAACTCATGTTGGAAACAATGGATGGAGCTAAACTGTGATTGAGTGGTGACATGGAGCATTGGGACGTGTGTGTGTGTGTGTGTGTGTGTGTGTGTGTGTGTGTGTGTGTGTGTGTGTGTGTGTGTGTGTGTGTGTGTGTGTGTGTGTGTGTGTGTGTGTGTGTGTGTGTGTGTGTGTGTGTGTGTGTGTGTGTGTGTGTGTGTGTGTGTGTGTGTGTGTGTGTGTGTGTTAAAGCTCTGAGGCCCAGCCGATAGTGTAAATGGCCCTGCCCCTTTTCTGTACAATTTTCGCTTCAAAATTCCCCAGGCTTTCATTCTGAGTATAAGCACACCTGGGATCTGTGGTTACATCTCTTTACATGTGAGGCCTCTCTATCGCATGCTAGCAGCCAGAGCAGCGAGCACCGCCTGGCAGAGGTCAGAGCGTGGTCTGTATGTGAGGCAGCTGACCTTGAGTGTGTTTGTTTCTGGACTGCAACAGAGATCCCTATCACGCTGTCCCACACCAAAAATAGCCAATCTTACTAGCTGACGAAGTGTCACGCTGCAACATGTTGTGAGCTTGTCAATCGGCTGTTTGTGACACCTAAGTAAATCCGGCTTTACCCTCTGGGGAGAGGGTGTCCATTTTGGAGCCCAAAGATGGAGCGAGCATGTTAGGGAAGTTGCTAATAATGGCCTTTCTCTGCCCCACTCCTCTCCCACTGTTTATATTGTGTTTAGTTTCCAAGATGGCCGCATCACCAGGAGGGGTTGGGGCGGAGGTGAGTGGGCGGGGTTGACATATGCCCTTACTGAGCTGCATTCAAGACATTTGCCTTGTGTCTGACACCTCACTTGTGTCTGAACACAGCTTTGATGGATGTGTTCTGCCCCCCTCCCCCCATCAAACAAAATGTTTGGTCAGACCATATGGGCTTCCATTGGAAATGCATTGGAGCGGCCATTACACACATACACAAGACAGGTGTCTTGAATGTGTGAACGCAGCCCAGTAAGGGCATATGTCAACCCCACCCACTCACCTCCGCCCCACCCCCTCCTGGTGCTGCGGCCATCTTGGAAACTAAACACAATACAAACAATTGGAGAGGGGTGGGGCAGAGAAAGGCTCTTGTGTATCAATTCATATTTAATTTGTTAATGAAAAATGGCTTCATTTCAACAGGGTCATTGGGTGGCATTTCACCCTCCCTTCTTTCATTTCGGACCCATCATTGCAAGTATTGCAAGTGATTTTTCAAATCTACAGTTAAAATAAAGCACATTTTATACTAATTTTAGATGCCACCTTTGTGACCTTTGTGATCAGGCAATTCTAAATACAACAGGAGACCACTGAAATTGGCTAGAATATTTATGAATCTATTAACTTTTTTGATTTGTGGGTTTGTTGACACACTTTCCATAGGGATTCATCACAGAATTACATGCACATAATTCTTATATATTTGGCACCACGTGGGTTCATCCAGTCTAAACAATTCTGGATAATCTAAGTTTAAGTAATTTCACGCAAACCTTTGAAATTGACATACCCACACATGCTTTTACACTTTATCAATGTAAAAAGAAGACGAGTCAACACCTAATTTAACTCGATAGTCAATACAATAGAGCACCGAAGTCCTGACGTAACTCGTTCATCCCTTCGATTCCCCTGGTTCGCGGAAGTAATTTCTCTATGGAGAATAACATGGGCTCATCTTAATATCGTCTCATATAAGCGTTGTGGTCCAAAAATAAACAAGCTGTCTCTGCGTTATTGTCAGGGAGGTGTGTCTGTATCGTTTGCAACAGTCAGTCACTCATATAGTCTCTTTCTAGCGAAAATGTAACTAATTCAGTAGCAGTAACATTAGCGTTTTCTCTCAGTCAGTTGATTCTTCATATCCATATGAGTGAAGCGGCCGGGATGGCATATTTATTTTTCAAACACAGTTCTTATATGAGGTGATCTAAAATCCCCCTATGGGGATTAAAATACAAATAAAAAGTACATGAACCTGTGGATTTGCGCCCTCTACCGATATTGACGTCAGACTTCGGTGCTCTATTGACACACTCATAGTTAAATGAATGATTTTACCGTGTGGTCTGGTTGTAAAAGCCATTTAGGATTTACTTAGGTGCTGCACCGTCTCTCCCAGCATTGCCATAATGAACAGTGTCTTGTCACGCTGTTACTGCATGCACATCCCTGGCTCCATTACACTACTATGTGAATTCTGAAATAAAGCAGACATATAGGGCTCCATTTTCGTCACCGCTAAACCCCTTATCCCTAAACTTCTTTGCCTTTTTTTTTACTATTTTACAAAACATTTTTGAATAGTTCAACTAGCCAATCTACATTGACACGTTGTGAGCTTGTAGACTGGCCATTTTAACTATTCATTGCAAAACAGTAAAAAAAAAAAAAAGGCAAAGAAGTTTAGGGATAAGGGGTTTAGCCGGTGACGAAAATGGAGCCCTTAGTTTTCTCTCTTGCTTAAATTAACCTTGACAATTCTACTCACATGATGTGCAAGATACAGTAATTCTTCATAATGGACACAGTGTATGCCATCTGCTGAGTTCAGCTGTTTTATTCAACTATTTTGGTGTTAGAGAAAAGCATGCAATGTGCTGTCGGTCCAATGTTTCCCCTCTAATAGAAGGTTTTGGTTGATTCTTTTTCTCTAGTTATCAGTGTAAAGAGTAAGTATGTACTACATTTTACATTGAAACCCCCAGTCTAATCAGATGGATCCTCTCTTATGAACGAATTTGATGAATACGTTTCTTCCTCACTTCCCTTGAGAAGCTTCAATATTCTCCTTTGACTGCAGTACCAGGGTCTGAAAATATCCAGTAATTGCAAAGGTTTGAGTTAACTTTTTTAGAAATTATAATATTCCTAGGTAAGTATTGGTCCTAGATATGTATGAATTGTTGTATTTAATTTAGGAATATCTGGGAAAGAGCTTTGGGACCGTGAGCATTTTGCAGGTTGTGCAAATGAGATACACTGTCCAGACTGAAGGACTGATCAATTGGACTGCTCTCTACTCTGGCCAGCATGGCTGCTATTGGCTTGGGGTTCACGAGTGCCTCGTCCCCATATTATCAGGTCAGGGGTCATCTCAGAGACCTGGACCCCCCCGAAAGGTGCCTCCATTGGACAGCCAAACACCTCTCTCATCCACCAATCACTTGATGGACACCTGCCGATGCTCCACTTTTTTTACGTAACGCCCCACTCAGACGTTAGTCACATGATCGGGGTTCTCCCTGACTTCGATGCACTCTATCTCCTCCCGTTCCCGCTCGCGCTCTCGCTCGCGCTCCCGCTCTTTCCGCTTGGCGCGCTTCTTCTTGCTTCGTCTCTTTTTGGACGGCGGGAAGAAGGTGAGGAAGACGGGCATCATGACGAAGCAGTGCAGCACGGTGCAGCCCGCGGTCAGGAGGGAGCACTTGAACAGCGTGTAGGTCAGGTTGGAAGGCACGAACACCAGGGGCATCATCCCGATGACGAAGCAGGAAGCGTTCTGCAACACGGCCGCCCCGTGCTCCTCCAGTGCCGACTTGATGCACGCCGTCCTCGTGTGTTCAGTGGCCAGCACAAACGTGTACAGGTGCGGCGCACAGTGATCCATGGCAAAGTTCAGCGTATAAATAAGGCACAGGATTGAGATGCTGTCCATGCCAACGTTCCAGAGGGTCATCAGACCCAGCACGCCCAGCTCCACCGACGTGACCGTCAGGATGAGCCAGAAGTTCCCCAGGGGGTTGACGACGAGAAAGAACGTGAGGATGAGGATGGTGAGCACGCTGAAGCCTGAGGTAAGGATGGGCGATATGACCGAGGAGCTGTAGCGGTCCATGAAGACGAAGGTGGGGTTGAAGGCGATGAACTTGATGCTGTTGATCAGCATCAGCGGACGCAGCTTCTCCAGCAGCTCCACCACCTCCTCGCGTTTCTTCTCGGTGGTGCGCGCCACCAGGTACATGCGCGAGGCGATGATGTCGTACTCGTCGCCCTCGCTCTCGCGGTTCTTGGAGAAGATGATGTCCTCGGTGAAGTGCTGGTACTCTGGGCTGTGTAGGAAGGAGCCCTTTAGGATGGTGATAAAGTCGTTCTTGGTCGACGCGCTCACGTTTAACACCCGCAGGTAGTGGAAGAAATTGTCGATCCAGGATATCTTGTTGAAGCCGTGACTCAGTGTCTTCAGGTGCTCCTGCACCGTGGAATTCCAGTACTCGATGGGTTCATAAATGTAGAACCCAATAACAGGGCTGTAGTTACTGAAGTACTTCTGCTGGGTGAGCGCAAAAGACACACTCGGAGAGTTACTTGCCAGCAGGTTCACAACGTTTGACCCGTCGCTGATTTGTAAACATCCCATGAAGGAGAACGAAGCGTAGATGAGATAGAGGATGACGACGAACGGTTTGACGTAGGTGTTGGTAATCCACTCTGTGTAGTGCTCCCGCAGAAAGTGCTGGATGAAGTGGTTCTGGTATGGGACGGTGTCATGGTGTGTGGTCATGTCGTGGCCGTCGCTCATCATGGTCTTGAACCATGTGGGCTGGCGGTCTAGGTACTCCACCGAGGGGATCTTGCAGCAGAAGATGCTGTGGTAGCGATTCTGCTCAAGCTGCCCGGCGAACACCAGGCACGAACCGTAGAAGGAGAAAACGTAGAAGTAGTTGACCAGGACGGCGACGCACATGCTCTGGCAGAAGACCTTCACTGACTCGATGTTGGTGAAGGGGCTGGCGCCCATGCCGAAGGTGATGATGTAGAGCGAGCTGGTCATGGTGTAGCATACCATCACGTCTGCAAAGGCGTCCGCCACGCGTTCCTTGAAGGGAAGGGTTTCCCGCGTTCTCCTCCACCCCGCCAGCAACTCGAACACCCCTTTGGTTCCATGGCCTGGAAGAGAGGAAACAGGACTTGGTTACAATCATGATTTTACTTGAAGAGTAATGGTCATACAAATAATTGCGTTTAATGATTTAACAAAAATATAAATTACATTCCTGTTTGGCTTAACCTTTGTAAACAAAACAAAATTGTAATAAAGTAATAGTAAAGTAATAATAAAAATAAATGTACTATGGATAAAACATAGTGGAAATAGCTGATCTACAAGCTCACAAAGCATCACATCACACGTTGTGAGCTTGTATATTTGCAATTTCTGCAATTGTTTGGAACATGGAAACTATTCAGACACTTATAACCATAATTAAAGTAACTGCGCCTATAAGGATATGTGTCCAGGTAGCCTCGGAAACCCAGACGTTTTTATTTCCAGGGAGGTAAAAATAAAGTCTGGGTCTGAGTCCACTTCAATTCGGCATAGAGTATTATATAGTAAATTGACGCACACATGCACAGTTTGCACACACACACACACACACACACACACACACACACACACACACACACACACACACACACTCGTCTCTCTGTCTCTCGCTCTAATTAATCAGTCTCATGTCCAGCAGCTGTGTCTAGATTCTCCCGGCAGGTTTGATTCCCTACAACAGTCTGTCTGCTGTCTGACACAGTGAAATGATATGCAGTGGTGGAAAGTATAACTAAGTACATTTACATTACTTGAGTATTTCCAAGTGAGGTTTGTGAGGTTGTAGATCTGCTTCTTTCAAAGGATTGTATGTATAATATGATGATACCTTTTGAAACGGCAAACGGCACATTCTGCATAATGAGTACTTTTACTTTTGGTAATTCAGTGATGCTTGCGGAACTCGACTACGTCTCGTTCCTGACCGCATCACTGTCGTGGCAATAATCACGTTAAATTTAGTGCCGGAAGTGCATCAAAATAGAAGCTCCGGGGAACCGGAAACCGGAAACACTTTCATGAACCGGAAACACTTTCCTAAAAAAGTTGACTTTACAAAGTGACCTCACATCCCCGATCATCTTAATTATTTTTTTTACGCTCCAAAAAGCGTTCATATTTTGCGGGAGAGACGGATGAGGAGCAGAAATGAAGCGCCAGCATATCGATCCATTCATCACCACGGAGAGCGCCCTGGATTAGGAGATACGAGTCATTCTTTCCGCCGCGCTAACATGGGAATCAATGACAAGCTAATAGTTGCACAGAGCGTTAGCGTACGGAAAGCGAAAAGCGAAATGCCAAAAAAAAAAGAAGGAAAAATTCGGAATATTCTTATCTCGCCCCGTGTCACTAGGACGTCGCTAGGACGTCCACAGACGTCGTAGGCACTAATTTTTCGGAATCCTTATGACGGCCTCATGCGTCGTATGAACTGAAACGGTTATACCACACCCTCAAGTGTAATATTGCTTAATTCATCTTTAGGGCCCCAAATCACACCTTGGAAAGTATGAGTGTCTATTTCAAACACAAAGTGTTTTTTGACGGGGAGGGAGGGGGGGGGGGGGGGGGGGGGGGGGGGGGGTCATATTTTGACGGCCAGTCATAATTTCACCTTCCTCCCTAGCTAAGTATTGGACAGTATTAGGATGTTGATATTCATTTTGTATCTTTAGGGCCCCAAATCACACCTTGGAAAGCATGTGTTCTTTTGACTGGGGGGTCATATTTTGACGGCAGCAACTGCCTGTCATAATTCAACTTTATTTTATTTAAAATATCAACTATATCTACCACCAGGCTTATTTGCGTAAGTGAAATCTGTTCGTTTCCTCTACAGTGACAGAAATAGACATGAAACGCATGGTTCAAAGGCATACAGCACAGAGTACAGCATAGTGGACTGCCCACCCGCCCACACATACAGTACTGCTTATGTGTGAAGTACTCAAGCCATCTTTTTGCTGTGCCAGGAACCTGTTATGAATTCCTGAACACCAGAATAATTCAACATGCATCTGCCATCTAAATATTTCAACACAAGTGAACCGCAGTGGTTTTGACCTGCAGGCCATTCACATGGGGTTCTGTGTCAGCACATTTGTTTTAGTTTGTTTTAGGTTTGTCTTCAGATCTATTGAGGTAAACTAAATGACAGGACAGGAAGGGAAAAGTTGCTTTTCATTTTACAGCATTAGATATGCCCCCCCCCCCCCCCCCCCCCCCCAGAAGGGGAACTAATCAACAACAAACAAATCGTAATCAAGCCAGCAGACAAAGGCTCCTGCATAGTAATTATGGACAGACACGAAAGCGATTTGCACCATCTTATGCAAACATTTACATGAGCATATGGGAGCAGACAGCACTAGAAAAATGCAGACTTAAACCAACACATTATTATAGGTTTCTGGATGATATATTTGGAATATGGGAACACAGCAAGGAAGAATTCCAGGAATTTATTGATGTTCTAAATAGCCATCATAGATCCATAAGGATAAAATTTGTGACACACACTGAAATGATTGACTTTCTTGATGTAACAATCTTCAAGGGCCCAAACTTTAACACAAATGGGAAACTAGACTTAAAAGTATTCTTTAAAGAAACAGACACCCACGCCCTATTACACAAAACGTCATTCCACCCGACACACTCCTACACAGGGATAGTCAAATCACAACTACTAAGATTCCATAGGATTTGCACGCAAAGAAGTGATTTCAAAATAGCTTGTAAAACACTATTTAAGGCCCTCAGACTAAGAGGATACACTAGGACATTCCTCCGGAAAGCTCAAAGTACCTTCTTAGAAATAAGAGTGCAGGATCCAGGTCCCAAATTGGCCCTGATAACCAGTTATTCAACACAGCACACTAGCCAACAACAGAATAAAAAGGAATTTTGAGAACCGAACGGATGATCTTCTAAAAGATTATAAAATTATATCGGCCTACAGAGAAAAAAAAAACCTTAAAGATTATCTAGTACACAGCAAGCTAAAAGAAATCAACACACCAGCACGCCAGGGACCAGAATACTTCAAACCCAAACAATTAGTCAAAAATAGAACTACAAAACGCGTGTTAGAGATTAAACAACAAATAACAACCAGAATCAGCAACTGCATTTACTTAATCACATGTGAAAAATGTGGTTTACAATATGTCGGAGAAACGGGTAAAACAATAGGTACAAGGCTGGGACAACACAGATACAATATTAACAATGGAAAAAAGACAACCACAAGGTTTGTGCAACATTTCATGGCTCACGGCATTGAAGCTCTAAAATGCGCTGGACTTCAACACAATCCCAACTGGACAGTAGGACAAAGACGTTTTAATGAAAAACAGTGGATTAAGAACCTCAACACGGATTTTCCTGGAGGCTTAAACATGCCTAAAATCAGATCTTGAACACAACAAAAACTTAAACTCAGGATTAAACTGGGGAAATCTAAAAATGATTGGATCAGACTTCCTTCGGATACATGGCGAATGCATTTATTCCTTGCATTGTGCCTACACATGTTGCGACTTGCGGTCGCAACATGTGTAGGCACAGTGCACTGAAGTTTTTTTAATTCCCCCCAGAAGGGGAAAAAACAAATTAGCTGAATTAGCCCAACGATAATAAGTCAGGTACGTAGTTAATTGGCAAACTTGGCACTGCCTGGTTTTGGTTTCATTAAACCATGAGACGACTCAATTAGCTTGTGTCAGCCGGTTAGTAGAGGATGTGTAGAAGGAAGGAAAGGAAATTCACAACCCTGATTTTTTTTTAGCACCATCGCCTGCATCCTTTTCCAACAAATAGGACATTAAGTAGCGTGTCGTTTGCTCAACGTGATTGGAAAAGCACCAGGATCCATTACAGTGATTGATGAGACTCAGGTGTTGGTGGATAATGGAGACAACATCTTGTAAAGCAGAGTTTCTCAAACAATGAGTTGGGACCCATTTGTGGGTCAAGGACCCATTTTATTTTTTTGCATCCCGAATCCCGAGTAAATATGACTTAAAAGTATGCCTTTAAATGGTTAAATTCATAATGGATTTGTTTGGTAACTTTGGTTCCTGGTGGTGAGACACCAAATGTATCTTTTTGGTCTCAACTGAAATGGTTTGGGAACCAGTGTTGTAAACTTGTAAAGCATCATAGGGTTGTATTAGCCTGACCTAAGCAGAGACATTTCTGGCCTAGATGGGAGGGTCGCGCCTCAGAAATGCGCGCACCCTGATTGGATCTCATCGATCTGTCCGTCACCCCCGGCCCCTCCTCTCCCCCCTAGTGCAGCGCTACGTCACATCATTTAGAGCGACGCCCACCCGGAAGGGTTGACTCCCACTTTTAGACTGGTTCAGCCCACGGCTTTTTCCAGGCTTTCATCTTTCGCGCAGACGAAATGAAAGCCTGGGTATCGAGGCTAGGGTTGTATCAATAAGTAGCCTTGCCGAGCCATGAGGCCCATAGGGGCAGGAGCCTATCTCCTGTTTCTGTAGCGTGAGGCAGCTTGATGTACAAGTACACCCCCTGGACATGACGCTAGTACAGTATGTCACAGGGATTTACCCACAATCCAACCCTTGATGCTAAGTGTCAAGCAGGGAGGCACTGGGTCCCATTTTTAGAGTCTTTGGTATGACCCGGCCGGGGATTGAACCCTGTCCTCCCCGTCTCAGGGCGGACACTCTAACCACAAGGCCACTGAGCTGGTGTTGTATCAATGCTACACTGTAAAAGTAGGCAGAGGCGGTACGTGCTAAATGGTCCTGAATTAGTCATGGGTGTGGTTTGGGCGTTATGTTAACGAATTAAATCAGAGTTGGCTGCCATTCATTCCTTTTAAGATCAAGGCAGGCAGGCAGGCACTGTTAACTTCCCTTCATCCACTATGTAACAAAGGTCTGACATTTCTATTCAGAGCTATAACACGTGATTGCGTTGTAGTAACATACGTTTTCATCAGCTGCATGGAAATAATTATTCCCCTCTATTTCATATCGGCAAGAGCTTCCCCTGAAATGTCTGATAGAATTGCCCTGTAAACTAAACTATTTGATATAAACCAATTTGTTTTTGTGTTTTTTTTAATTAATGTACTAAAGGAAAGCAATTATTTCTGTCTTTGATTCACATTCATGTTTTGCAATAGCCTGCGAGAGCTGGGTTACATTATGTCTCACTCAGTACAACATTTATCAATTTTGGGCAAAAAATTTAAATCATTTAGTGATATACACAACTCCTGGGAAATTTCAGAAAGGCACTGTATCTCTCTTTTAAAGTAGCCTGTCTCCAATAGCCTTGCTGAGTGAAAACTGAGATGGCAATGGAATCTAAATGAGGATGGCTGAGTTAAACATGAGCACAGACCTCAACTGTATTCAGACACATACCTGACAGGCTTCTCAGACTAAAAGAGGAGACAACATGGCAGGTAACAACAAGTACTGTAGAATGATGAGCACTTGAGCAGGTATACCAAGGCTTTTCATGTTAAATTGATACGTGTTAATTTTGTGGTCCCAAAGTCAGTAACTAACTTAAAGAGGACAGTTCATAATTTGTGCTATAACTGGTGTTCACTGCATGGCCATTAGTAGGCACCTGAAGGGTGGACCCTTTGCTGACTAGCCCCGACAATTCACCTTTAGCTAAACCCCACCCTCTCCCACTTAGACACTCCCACTTAGACATTTTCCAGCTGGGCTCATTCATTCCAATGTAAATATCATGGATTTTACACATTTAATACTGGTTAATTTTTGGAACCAGACCTTCAAAATCTCTTCCAAATCCGTCAACAAGGCCTGCCATATGCACTGGAAAAATATGTGCATGAGATTTATTTTCTAAAACAATGTTTTATCATATAGGAAAACTATTGGTGGAGAGGTTTGTCTAACCCATATTATGCTTAGCTGTGATTGGACCATAGCAGCTTGGGGAGGGGCTTAGCTATAGGTCAATTGAATATGGGTGAGCTAGAGCTCAATTATTTTGTCACCCTGGGTTTGAATCCAGTTGCATGGAGCTTACACCCAATGTACTCCAAGCTAAATAATACAACCTAACAAAGTCTGGACAATCCAGAAATATCAATCAACAATGATGATGACGTAGGGGGTGACAAGATACAGTGAGAGGAGCATGGGGCCAGAAGTGTGACTGCAGCTCAATGCTAATCAGTTTTGGAACCAAGATGTCTCAGACTGTCTGCATTTTGAACTGGCTGTCCCTGTTTACTGATGGATGGATGTGGAAGAAACAGGGGGTTTGAAGGAGGGAGAGCCTTAATTGGCTATTGCAGTAATACAATTCAACTACTGTCCCTTTGCTATTCCCAAAACAACGTCACACAGACGCACAAATACGCACAAAAGTACACACAATTACAGAAACACATGTGACAGTCTGAATACCATCTAATGCCCTCTGTCTCTCCCTCCCTCTCTCTCCCTCACACACACACACACACACACACACACACACACACACACACACACACACACACACACACACACACACACACACACACACACGTGTCAAGTCAATTTCATTTCTAGGGCACATTTAAAATACAACCAAGGTTGACCAAAGAGCTGGACAGCATAAAAACAAAACATATACAGTAGAAAAAATGTCACGCAAAAAAGGAAATACAGAACAAACTGTAAAATGGGAGAGCACAGCAACACATGATACACACATACACTCACACTCACACACAGGACATCAACATTTTATGATGGCAATTTTATGAATGCCATTTTTAACCCTAACCTGAGTTATAGTAGATGCATACTCTTGTTGCGCACCAACAATGGCTGATCTACAGGCTGGAAACGTGTTGCAGCACGATTGATTTGTGGGTGTATTGCTGAACCATCAATGCTGATACAGTATCCCGCATAAGTGTCAGACCTATAGTTTTCCGAATCTTGCACTCCAAATGAAAAATCAATCGGCATTTGATGCTTAACCCGTTTTAAATTTGAACCATGCAGGTACAGTACAGTAATCGACAATGCACAGGGGGGCAGTTTGTTATAGCAGTCTGTCTTCTGGACTGTTTTTAGCCAAGGGGTGAAGTGGTGATGTGAAAATAATACCACCCCCCCTGCCCAACAGCAGACCTCTAATGGAGACCCTGGCTGCATTTGTGCTCCCCTCTTGTCTTCCCCTGGCAATACACAGAAAAGGCTCTGAGTCATTAAGCTAAATCACTGCTCTAAAACTTTGGTGGCACGAGGCCCCTAAAAAACACATTAATCACAGCGGGGAGTGTGAGGACGCGGCTCCCCAGCCCCGCCCCATCGCA
This sequence comes from Protomyctophum parallelum, assembly GCF_964188405.1. Classification (NCBI taxonomy): domain Eukaryota; kingdom Metazoa; phylum Chordata; class Actinopteri; order Myctophiformes; family Myctophidae; genus Protomyctophum; species Protomyctophum parallelum. The sequence continues at coordinate 23,640,291 of NC_139717.1, read as the reverse complement.
GACTCTCCGTGTCTGTTCAGCAGCACGCCGTTTCTTTTGTCATCTATAGTTGGAGATGACGGACGAGCCAATACTGTGAGATGTTGGTGGAGGCGAGGGACCTCGCTCAATTGTGAACCCAAACTCAATAAACTGATAAGGAGAGAAAGAGAGTGCGTGACGATGTCGGAAGGGGAGTTGAGACGGGGAAAAAAAAAGCAATCTTTGTGTCCAAATCAATATGGTATAATTGTAAAGAACAAAACAAAATAACATCTCAGTTTTATGCCATTTCCACGTTTTCCTGAGATGCCACGTACAGAACATGTCTTGAGTTAGTTAAGTCTGACTATTTCATCCTCTTCCTTCGCACTCCCCACAGTGCTGTTCTGTTGGCTTATGCAGCTCAGTGTGTTGGTTTGTGAGCTAATCCTGCATGTTTAAAAGTACAGGGAAAAAAATAAAAATGGCAAATTCTAGGATGGAGGGGAAAGCTCCAATCAGATGGAGGGACAACTAGAAAAAGTGCTCCTCGGAGCACAGGTCTCTACCAAGTCGGGTTTGTGGTTGGTGGCGCTATAGCCTGAGCTAACGTGTTAGGTTTCTGGTCTAGAGGGGCGGGTCGCGGCTCAGATTTGCGCACGCCCTGATTGGATCTCATCGATCTGTCCGTCACCCCCGGCCCCTCCTCTCCCCCCTAGTGCAGTGCTACGTCACATCATTTGGAGCGACGCCCACCCGGAAGGGTTGACTCCCACTTTTAGACCAGAGCGGCCAATGCGTTCCTCCAGGCTTTCAATTTTTGCACCAACAAAAATGAAAGCCTGGTACCGAGGCTAGTGGCGCTATAATAGGGCAGTGTTAGAAGGCCATTAATTGTTCCTCAACATAGTTAAAATATTTCACAGCGCAATTATTTGCATATGCAAAGTTTTCCACAGATCACTGCAGTTATAGGTAAAAACACGAATCGGACTGTTATAGCGCCACCATGAGGCTGATTTGAATTTATTTAGATGTAATTTCTTCCTAGGTCTAGTTAGAATGTGCGTGCAAAATGTTACAGAAATTGCACACTGTGTTCATGATTTGAGGCATTTTGTTCAAAAGGGACCAATCCTGAAAACTTTGGAAGCCAATCTTAGCCAATCTGGATGGAATCATGTCATATGAAAGCAGGGAATCATAGCTTCAAATTGACATTGGTTCAGTTTGACCCACCAGTTTTGGAGATATGGCTTATAGAGTATATATCTTGCAGAAAACAGTGAGTTAAGAAAACATGCTTAGAGACACTTCTGTGGTCTCTAACATTACACCTACTACCTAGCTACATGTTTAAGCATATATTTCCCCCCAATATAAATTGACTGCTACAATAACCTTAATAAAAGGGACAATACACCATAAATAAATAAATACTGAAACCAGATATAATCATTAGGGAAGGTGTATGCATGTACTATGTGTACTATATGTAAACTCTTAATTTCTACTACTACCTAGAGATATGGCTTAATAGAGTATATGTCTTGCAGAAAACAGCGAGTTGAGAAAACAGGCTTGAAAGGTTCTTCACAATTAGAGACACTTCTGTGGTCTCTAACATTTCTACTACCTAGCTACATGTTTAAGCATATATTTCATATTTACATATTTACAATTTCAGCATTTATTACATTTATTTCAGACATGCTCTAGTACAGGGGTTCTCAACGTTTTTGGCCGGGGACCCCCGAAAATGCTTTGGCAACGTCTTGGGACCCCCGCCCCCCTCCCGACCCCCAATATAAACCCCTGCTCTAGTGTGTACAGTCTGCCTGTGCTATTAACTCATTTTTGGTTAAAAAAACCCTGTTTTTCTCCTCTCCTGAACAGTTAGTCTTGCCACCATGCCATGACTGTCTCTGTATCAAAAAGAGTCACATATGGCTACAATTTGTAGGAGTATAATATCATTATTATTTTCTTTAACTTTTTTTTGCAAAAATCTGCCTCATGGTGGCGCTATAGCAGGCCGTACTGGAAAATGTAGTGCAGAGGTTTGGAATTGGCATGCATGGAGTGTGTGCACAGTTTGGCAGCGACCGGGCCAACAGTGCTAAAGATGAGCTGTATGCAGACGGACAGACGGATGGACAACACGGACGGACGGATATACTGTACGTAAAGGACAGAGGAAGGGTAATAATAATAACAACCTAATGAGGAAGAGAAAGTATCAGAAGACAGAAATAGGGAAAACGGTGACAGAAGGAAGCCCTAATGAGAAAGGAAAAACAGTGAGAGACATAAGGGAAGTGTGAGAGAGAGAGAGAGAGAGAGAGAGAGAGAGAGATGGCCTCCAGCTAGTCACCACAAGTGGGTCCAGTCTGTGCCAAGGGCCTGTTGTGATTAACATCCTGTGGTTAGGAAGGCCCTGGCCATCTTGGGCTACATCGACCTTGGGACACTCGATGAGGGCTTTTCTCAGCACTATTTCTAGTTGTGCATGCTGACTTTTGTCTTTAGGGGGATGTTTTGTCATTTTCCAGCAATAGAATCCACTTGTGTTCAGGGTAGATGACAGAGTACAGCAACTTGCAATGGGCTTGGTTTTCAAGATACTCAATGGACCAGTGCCCGCATGTACCTGTCAACTACTTCAAAGAAAGTGAGTAACATCCATTGGCAAACAACAGAGGGGGGGGCTCCGCTCCGCTGATCTCATTCCCCTCAGATTCAGCACACACATAACAATCAACGTAGCTAACATGGAGTGAATTAACGGGAAGGGAATTTACTTTCAGCGACATTTATAATACTCAACTCTGTTGTTTCATGTTTAAATCTTATGTTTTCTCATGTTAGTCTTAAGGAAAAAATACAAATGTATTTCTGGCAAAGCCAAAGACATTTTGAAGTGTTTATATTTAAATGTGTTACATACAGCATATAATGAGCATCTAATCTAAGTGAAAAATATCGGCATGTTACAGGTTCTTTCCCTGCAACTGGCAATGTTGTCCAACAGACATTCATCTAGTCTGTGAGCAAATCACCACATCCCTACATTTCTCTTAAACACGCTTAAGGTGATTATCTAAAAGTGTAAACAGTTTCAAGAAGTGAACGAGTTTGTTCATGTTCACGGCACATAACTAGTTCTTATGAACGAAACGGTCATAAACGACCCATCACTGTATAGACTAGACTAGGCAGCACAAACTTCTCTTTTTTCCTGTTCCACATAATGGTGCATTGTAATGGCATTATTTATACTCGCTTTCATTACACAAGTACATGTAGCTATATACTGTACTGTAGCTATATCATACAGAATAGAAATCATTGCTAGTAATTGTTTCCACAAGTTAGGGAAATGTTTTAATTTCATTTACCGGCTACATTTATAAATGTACGTTGGAGGATTCACCCAGACATTACATTATAATATGAGACGATAATATTCTTTGGTCTTTGGCCCTGTTCTCTCAAGTTAACTTGGAAAGCTTCCAAGAAAATCGTTTGTGTTCTTGGTATTGAGAGAAACGGCCTTGGTGGATATTCAGTTTCCATTGGCCGGCTCTGTGTTGTTATCATACGTGTCCTTGGAGAGTCTCCCCGCCATACAACTAGTGAGCGCCTGCTGGAGGGGACCCCTCGTGTCCTCTCTGACTGGTTAAACTATAGGGTCAAACCATGTGACGTATTAGACGTATTAAAGTCGTAAATCAGTTCCCATGACGCATGTCTTCAGATGAGGCTTGAGGACATACTACACTTAATTGTATAAGCATTGTGCACTTGCACAAAGGCTCATGCCTCGCACGCACGAAAGCACGCCCTTCAGCAACACGTAAACGTTCAGTTGAGCAGCGCTATTGTTGAGGATAAAATAACGAGGGACCTGTCTTGGTTGAAACATTTGCTGAAATGGCCCCCGGGTGTGAACAGCAAATTTGGTCATTAGCATTTTGAAGGCCTCTGCCTTCTGCAAGAAAAAACTACTTAGCATTAACTGTTAAAGTATGCTGATATTCTGCTGCAGTATTGGGAATTCGCAAAGGGGAGAGAACGGCACCTTTAGCCTTCTTTCTTTTATTCGCTATGTCTTCTCTTCCCCCTCCCTTCCTCTCTCTTATAGCCCATATACAGCTTCGTTTTTGAGGAGTGCTAGCCCCTCCTATATTCAGCTATTAGTGTAGATTTTCGTCTTACACAAATATTAAAGTCCCATTGACAATGCATGGAGAATGTTACGTCATAGTGTCTGAGAAAATAGGAATAGTGTTTTATTACGTCATAATACGATAAGAGCGCCCCTCACTTTACACGGGTGTGATTTTTAACCCATTAAGACCTGAGGCTGATTCTACAAAATGCCTGCTAAATCAGTAGTTCTCAAACTCTTTCGTGCCGCAGACCCCCAAAATGATATACATGTATTTGGCAGCGGACCCCTATCTGAACATGTTTTGTGCCAGGGATCACCCAGAAGATAAGATTAGAGTTCAAAAAATTCACACCAGTGTGAAGTGAGGGGCGCCCTCTGACAACCCCCTGATGCAGTTATGATATGAAAATATGTCTTCCCGGTGTATCGTAACATTAATGTTTTCTCTCAGTCAGTTGATTCTTCATGTCCATATGAGTGAAACGGCCAGGATGATATGTTTATATATGAGAACACAGTTCTCTTATGAGGTGATCTAACATCCCCCTATGGGGATTACAATGTAAATAAAAATATATGATATTGACGTCAGACTTGACGTAGGAATTTAATGTTTGTGTAGGACAAAGTTTGTGCACACGCGCACACACACGCGCACACACACACGCACACACACACACACACACACACACACACACACACACACACACACACACACACACACACACACACACACACACACACACACACACACACCGGACATAGGAGGGGCTAGTGCCCCTCAAAAATATATATTCAAAATGTTTCAAACACTTTTTATTTAAAAAATAAGATATGCTGTGAGCCTGTACATCTACTATTTTTGAGAACCACTGTTCTAAACCACCACTGTTGGCAAAAAAAAACTGTTAAAATCGAAAATTACACAGATGCTTTCCCGGTTTTAATTAGTTAATATGACTCACACAAAAAACACATGATTTTGATGTGATGCCGGGATAGGTGGTCAAGGATGATATACTAGCAAGGTTGCCAAGTTGTCGACACATCTGTTTCTTGCAGAACTCCCAATCTATGATGTATTGGTAAGATCCATCCATCCACTTGCTGGCTGTTCTCCAGTATTAAATTAGCTTTATAATTCTAAAAAGTACTCTGCTGCTGAATCAGCCTCTGGTATAAACCACCAGTATAGCATGGATGTTCTGGACATCTCATAATAATAATAATATTAAATTAATGAATGTTGATGTTGATGTTCACGCACAAATAATAGCACATCTACATGCTCCCAATGTGTCGCAACTGTGAGCTTGTAGATCAGCTATTTTCGGCGAAGGGATTTGGTGTAGAGGGGATATTTAAAGGAGGGGCCTAGACATTTTGTTCTAAATGTCTTTAATGGTTTAAGGCAGTGGTTCCCAACCACTGGTAGTGGTACCACTAGTGGTACTTGAGCCGCTATCTGGTGGTACTCAGAGGTAGAAAGAAGAAGAAAAAAAGACAAAAGTGGAATGAAATGTTGGTTGATGGCTCTCCAGCCAAGCTGAAATCAGCATGACAGCACAACTAGCCGTTACTAGAAGATTTGAGGACGGATTAATCACATTAGAAATATTATCAGTTGTGTTTGATTAGACAGAGTTTCATCAGAGCAGCAGCAAAATTGGCTTAGGAATGGAACAAAAACAAGAATAAATTACATTTTCCTCCTGAATGGAATAGGTCTACACTCCTGTATTTTAACCTCAGTTATTATGGTGGTACTTGGAGAGCCAAATCTTTTCTGAGTTGGTATAGGCCTGAAGGTTGAAAACCCCTGGGTTAAATCAGTGCAATGATACATAATACATTTGCTATGCTCTAATCCAGTGGTTTACAACATGTACATGCACAGAAGCAACAACAAGGATAAGTGCTAATCCAGCCCCCCAGCACCCCTTGGACAGTCCTTTGTACCGGCCGCTATCAGGCTCCTGGCTCCGCAACCAATCTTGACCCTGTATGATATTTTAAGACACACACACACAGTTTGTTCTCTGGCATTAATAACTCCCGCTACTCTGGCACTCAGTTCTTTGGAACTATACTGACCGATGTTGACTGGCACACTGGCACACATAACTACAAAACCTTGACAGATGGTTTTTATGGATAATTCTGAAAGCTATTATTGCTTATGTATATTCATTGCTGATCGCCCGTTGATAGACTACAGTTTTATCTTAAATGTCAGAGCCGAGGCAGAGGGGTGGACCGTTGCATAAGTAAGCGATATAGTCAGACTCTGTGTACACTGGTAAATCACATCATGCGTAATAGAAACCGTGCTTGAGATGTTGAGACGTTGCTTTATTCATGAATTCTTCATAGTATTCCTTCAGAGAAGGCTGCTCTACTTGGGAGTTATATGGAGTCTGCAGAAGGGCTTTGTGATGCATAAATCCAGGGGCAATTTATTGAATGCAGTTTTGTCATAAAGTTTTACTGTCACCCGGTGGAGGGACTCAGAGGACCCGCGTCACAACGGCGGGAGGGTAGTGTGCCGAGTATATATCATATAAGCCCCCATAACTGCACGTTTGACAGGAAAGGGTGTTTTTTGTTTTTCATCTAGAAATATTGCCTATTGTGACAGGTAAATAATATATTAGAATACGATACAAAGGTATTGAATCACACTGTGTGTGTGTGTGTGTGTGTGTGTGTGTGTGTGTGTGTGTGTGTGTGTGTGTGTGTGTGTGTGTGTGTGTGTGTGTGTGTGTGTGTGTGTGTGTGTGTGTGTGTGTGTGTGTGTGTGTGTGTGTGTGTGTGTGTGTGTGTGTGTGTGTGTGTATGTGCGCGCAATCCTATTTTTTCAATGCTGTGCTATAAATACCAACAGCAGGTCTAAATATAGTCATACAGTAGTCAAGTTTACAGTGACATTTCCAAATAATCAATTTAGATTAGGGTTAGTGGTTTTACAAAATCACTGACTGAAATCACTGATTTTTTTTGCAAAATCTCTAGATTTCTCAAATTCACCATAACACAGTATAGGATTGTGACTTTAAACTAGTAGAGGTTTGAGCTGCTTCGCAGCCCTCACATACTGTAGATTATGCTTTTGGTTTGCTGTTGACTCATCAGAAATGCTCTGTTTCATGTCGAGGCTTCGCTTCCTGCTGACCGTCCAATTAAAAATGGATTAGCCCTTAGACGTGCCTACTCTTATTGATTCTCATCTTTGCAAGTGCCTCTCCTCCCAGTCAACCAGTCAATAGCTCAGCACTTCACTAACTAGCAATGTGACATAGTGGGCACATGGTGTACCGTATGTTGAGAGTCCCACTTGGGACACCAATCTGTACACAAAGTTTGAAAGCTATCCAGTGCAGCTTTCGTGCTATGGAGGCAACACTAGTCAACAGGCAAGACAAGGCAATCCAACATGCTTACGGTACATAAACCTTAAGCAAAAGAAACCGGTTACAACAGGACCTTTGAATTCAATAAAAAATAAGAAAGACGTTAAACACCTCTAGAAGAATACCTTTAGAACTGACTGCAGAAGAACATATATTTTGCCAGCCTCAAGCTATTATGTCCTCTTACTTTCCGAAAGAAACATGACTCGGTATCCGACTGTAACGCTACATATATTACAGTATGCATCATGCCAAATTGAAAGCACCGTGATGTTCATTATCTATCAATGTGTCTGCTCTACCCCCCAGAGCACAGCATACGAGAGATTGCAGTTCTAGCATATTATAGACCACAAGCGATCTGCCGCAGTGCCCTCAAATCCCCTTACCTCCAAGTCTCACACGGCAATGGAACATTATGCAACTTCCCACTTAATGACATGTAATTATGTGACGCTTGGGGAAACCGTTGGCACGGAGGAACGTGGTTGGATAAAACTATACACTCTAGCGAAGCGATCGATTACAGGGAGGCCATACGTGCTGTAGATGTGGTGAAGTGTGTGTGTGTGTGTGTGTGTGTGTGTGTGTGTGTGTGTGTGTGTGTGCGCGCATGTGTGTGTGCGCGTGCGTGCGTGTGTGTGTGCGCGTGCGTGCGCACTCGCTCGCCACATTGCAGTCGACTTTATGATACTGTATGATAGTTAGTCATGACGAGGCATGGAACAATAGGAACATTTTGTCACAATTATAATTAATTTGCAACTCATGATAATTATTATCCCAATAATCATCAAAATAGGCTTAAACACCCACAATCGCACTAAAACATACTATGTAATAAGCAACTAATACTATATACATTTAGTTAAGAAACATATTTGTAGAACACATTTGTTTTGTTATCCTTTTAAGTGAAAATCAAACGAGGACAAGGATTCAGACGTTTGCCAACACCCAGCAGGCAAGTAATAAATCTAACTGTGTGTGTGTGTGTGTGTGTGTGTGTGTGTGTGTGTGTGTGTGTGTGTGTGTGTGTGTGTGTGTGTGTGTGTGTGTGTGTGTGTGTGCGTGTGTGCGCAGTTGTGATACAGTACATTATTCACGATTGATTGATGTGAGAATGACGTGTGTGAGTATGTGACGTTCAAGTGGGCATTTAATCAATATGTCTCGCACATTAATTTTGTGAGCACACACATTGCGTGTGGCAGATCGCAAAACATGTTTGTGTGTTACCGACTGTGTCTGTGTGCGCTGTGTGCCTTATGTGAGCATGTGCGTTTCACGAATGTGCATACAGTCTATTGCATTACATCCAGAGTAGTGCACACTGCACATAATTATTTCCCTTATCAGGGAACTCTGGCAGCACTGTGAAGATAAATTCACTGATATAAAGAGAAGGGCATTTTAGTCCTGAATGACAAACCTCTGTCCTTACCATGCACGCACGCACGCACGCACGCACGCACGCACGCACACACGCACGCACGCACACACGCACACACGCACACACGCATGCACGCACAAGCTATATCCAGTCAAGATTGCTGGCAGCAAGGAATAATAATGTACTTTATTCTACTTAACCCTGCCAGACGGATTCAGCAGGTCTTTCATTTTGAATACCTCCAAATTCACCCCAAATGAACCAGAAGGAAAGTTGCCTAATAGCTAATGTCTCGATCGTAACTTTAAAACACCTCAATCTGAGCCTCAACAGGCAGCGGGGCCTGACATTTGCACTTTGATCAGATACAAAAGGACAGTCTTGTAATAGAGTTATGCCTTAGATTTTAAGTATCTTAAGGATAGTAAAATCATTCGTGAAATTCAGGGAATTTAATCAGAAAAGCTAAGCGTTGAATGATCACACTTTGCTAGAACGGCTACTGAAAGTGACCAAGCCGAAGTAATGCCCGAGGAAGTTACGGGCGATGCTATTGCAGATTTCGGTTTGCATTCACCAGGCATGAAAACAGTGTTGTGATTGGTTGAAAAACACAACATATGTCATTTTTACCACACAGATATTCATGTCTCAGCGATCTACAAACTCATAGCGCGGCACCGAGTGCCGCACTACGAGCTTGTAGATCTGCTATTTTTTTAAATATCGTGACAATGTGGTGCAAATCTTAGAATAGCGAACATTTTTAACTAAAATCTTTGCTTCTGGGGGAGGTTCCCTGGAACACATTTTTTTTCAGATGGGAGTGCCGAATCCCACCTGAAAAAAATTTACATATATTTTTGGGGGTCCTTGACATGAAATAGTTTGAGAACGACATAGGTTTTTCAGAAAACTGTCAGGATTTAGAAGGCATTTGTAGAATGGTCCTCAGGTTTAAATGGGTTTAAAGGGACTGGGCTCTTGGGAAAACCTGGCATGGGCTAACTTTAGCCTTCTAAGCTTTCTGCTGAGACAATTAATCAACCATGGCAACCCTGAGTGCTGCGCATATAATAATAATGTAGTGAAGGGAAGCTCACACATTTAACAACCTCTTTGTCTTGACATAATACATGCTCTTCTACATTCAGTATTTATTCAACCGGTGATTCAAAGAAATTCTGAAGGCTTAATAGAGGAATATCTTTTTATTTGACATATTAGAGTCCTGTGTTGGTCTGAATTTAGGTCCAATTCTCAAAGGAATGTAATGGTGCGCTGTCAAATCCATGACGTTACATTCACTCGAATGGACCATAAGGGAGAGTTAAAACAATGTAAACCCTATATACTTTGTTAATCTGGGTACCACAAGGGTCTACAGCAGAGGTGCCCACACCTTTTTTGATTGGTACAACCACTACAAGGAACAGCTTTGTCCCTATGTCCTAACGGTCCTAACCTATGTGAATATGTCCCTGTGTCCAGAGTACCAATAGGCGGTGCTGTTGCACCACTCGCTTCAGACTGGTCTGATTCTTGACCTACTTGAGTTACTTTCAAAATGACCAGCTCAACAAGATCTATACCCACCTGAAACATAATACTATTGCTGAAAATGGCGCTGGCATTACATGTAAGACAAATGCACTTGCAATGGGAAATACCTGTAGACTCTACAGGTATACTTCATTCCCTCCATATCTATACAGAAGAGTTGGCAATCTACAAGCTCACACTGCACTGCATTGTGAGCTCAAATGTTCACCTATTATGATATGCCCCAGAATAGGGATGCTAGGGTTCAAGTGGTTAAATGAACACTGAGGCAAGTGTGGTGTTCATGTATTGTAACGTCCATCTCTGAACTTCTACTTGAGAGCTAGTCATACATATACACACACCATGTACTCTGGTCCCAGCAAATCAGGCACAATTTGCTATTTTATTTTACAAATTACATATAGGCCTATGTATATGTATGACTAGCTCTCAATGATGACGTAAGACATATGGTCATGTATGTAATATATCTGTGCCTGATTTGCTGGGACCAGATTACATACGTACATGACCATATTTCTTACGTCATCATTGAGAGCTAGTCATACATATGTATATGTAATTTGTAAGTTGATTAGCGGTATACTGTGGTTACTTTGCGCCAAAAACCGTCCCAGCCAACCCGCCACTTTTGATGCGTATGCAAATAAAACACCAAAATTGTGCCTGATTTGCTGGGACCAGATTACATAAATGACCATATGTCTTACGTCATCATTAAGAGCTAGTCATACATATACACACCATGTAATCTGGTCCCAGCAAATCAGGCACAGATATATTACATACATGACCATATGTCTTACGTCATCATTGAGAGCTAGTCATACATATGTATATGTAATTTGTAAGTTGATTAGCGGTATACTGTGGTTACTTTGCGCCAAAAACCGTCCCAGCCAACCCGCCACTTTTGATGCGTATGCAAATAAAACAGCAAAATTGTGCCTGATTTGCTGGGACCAGATTACATAAATGACCATATGTCTTACGTCATCATTGAGAGCTAGTCATACATATACACACCATGTACTCTGGTCCCAGCAAATCAGGCACAATTTGCTATTTTATTTTACAAATTACATATATATGTACAGTATATGTATGACTAGCTCTCAATGATGACGTAAGACATATGGTCATTTATGTAATCTGGTCCCAGCAAATCAGGCACAATTTTGCTGTTTTATTTGCATACGCATCAAAAGTGGCGGGTTGGCTGGGACGGTGCATACGGACCGGGCGAAAATATTACTTGCGCGCTCTGCTTGCGCAAGTAATTATCTGTATTGTCAATGGCGTTTTTAAAACAAACCTGTATATAGGAGGGGCTATAGCACCCCTCAAAAATACAAAAAGATTACAGTCACCTTAGGTGGTACCAAAATATGTCTCGGCCCCTGGACTAGCAGAGTAATTAAATGACTGGGAAAGTCAAAGCCTGTTCAGTGCTCGAACTTTGTAATTGGAATGGTACCAGGAGTGCAAATCCTGTAGTCCTTGGACCGATTCTGTCTTAAAGCAGAGTGGACAAGTCACTTTACTTAGTATATCCTTTATTTAAATGGAAAGTATGAATAATGCTCAGTTGGAGAATGTGCACAGAAGGCACACTAGGGGGAGATTGATGCCAAGAAACGTTGCCAAGATCACTGCCAAGGTTCATAACAGGGGAAATAAAACTGATTCTGAAGTTAAATCACTCAACAACTGCAACTGTATCTGATTAAACTACAATTCAATTTCTCACTCTATAAAATATTTGTTGATGTCGGGCAGAAACCTTGTATCTCCATAATTAAACTTTTTAAATTAAAGAAATACCTCCCAACTCCCGACAGTTTTCAGGAAATAACTATGTTTCTGTATCAGTGGTACTCAATATTTCATGTCAAGGACCCCAAAAAATATACGGTATGTAATTGGCCACCGACCCCCAACTGAAAAAATATGTTGTTCCAAGCAAAGATTTGACGTTCGCTCTGAAATATATATTCAAAAGATTTGCACCACATTTTCACGATTTTTCAAAAATAGCAGACCTACAAGCTCGTAGCGCGCCACTCACAAGCTTGTAGATCTGCTATTTTTTCAATAGCTAAATTATAACAATGTTTAAAACACCAAAAGGTGGTTCCCGCCCAAAATGGTTTAATTATTCCATATCCTTTTGGACAACAAAAGTCCACCACACAGTGCCGATGTAATGTATGGACTGGAGTGGGATTAGGATTTAGCCCTCCAGTCCTCCATTATGACCATGAAGCTGTTCCATCACAATCGGCCCCTCGGTGCTCATGGAAAAAACATCCATGGATCGCTCCATCAGTCACCAGCGCCCCCCCGCCCACCCCCGCCCCCACCCTGTTTACGGAAACATGGGTAAATCCCCATATGGCTGTTCATCATTAACCCATTTAGACCTGACGCAAGATTCTACAAATACCTTCTAAACCTGATAGTTTTCTGAAAAACCTATGTTTCTATGTCAGTCTTTGGCCGCAGACCCCCGACTGAAAATATGTTGTTCCCCCCCCCCCCCCCCCCCCAGAAGCAAAGATTTGAGTTAAAAAACTCTTGCTCTGAAAGAATATATATTCAAAGATTTACGCCACATTTTCACGATTTTTCAAAAATAGCAGACCTACAAGCTCGTTGTGAGCTTGTAGATCTGCTATTTTTCAATAGCTAAAGCATAACATAATGCTAACACCAAAAGGGGTTCCCGCCCAAAATGGGTTAACAGAGATGGATGCCCGCGTGTGCTGTGGAATGTTGTGGAGTGTCACTATTCATCTTGTTCTCACCAGACGGAAAAATAAAACCCCATAAAATATAAATATGAAAAAAAGGAAAATCTATTTGCTCTGAATATGCGCCATCCAGAAATGGCGAAATGCCGAATGGCTTGTAAATCAGTCACAGAACACATTTGACGGATTAGGAGGTGGCATATGAGAAGAACGGGAGACGGAAAGCATGACTGAGAACAATTTGTGCTGAGAACTTATTTTGATGAGATATTCCTCCTTGGTGGTGATGTTGTTGTTTCTGGTGCTTTTATATACTGTACATCATATTGCTGAACATAATATGCAGAATCAAATGTTATGGTAATGATTCACCAGGAGCCTGGGTGGCTTGGTTCCAGGCTTCAAATAATTTATATACATATTTTTTGAGTGGTGCAGCCACTCCAAGGAACAGCAATGTGTGTCCCTTTCTATGTCTGTTTGTTTAGAGTACCAACAGGTGACAAAGTGAGCTAAAAACTTTGCATGTGTCTAACAGTCGAAAAACTGTGCAGTAAAGCCACGGTATGAGTATACACTATAGAGTGTTATGTCTACATAAAATGCTATCTAAATTGCATAAGTTTAGCCTTTGCATACGCCTGTAAGGTCGTCGAGGCTAGTGCAAGTGCTATGGTCAGTGCTACTGGGCTTAGATGGAGTCTGAAGAGGTGGATTTTCAGACTGCGGTGGAAGATTGGGAGTGAGTCTGCTGTTCTGATTGCAATGTTGCAGTTCATTCCATAGTTTTGGAGCCAGAAGGGAGAAGAGTTTGGGACGTGTGGAGCGCTGTCCTGGCTGTTTTAGTGAATGTTCTGCCAGCTTCCCTGCTGTGTTGGCTGAGTGCGCAGGGCATGTTGTGGGGTCTGATCAGACTTGATATGGGGGTGACATACCTTTCCGTTGCTTTGAAGGCAAGCATCAAAGTTTTGTACTAACGGAGGGAGCGGAGAAGGGGCTCCCCCCCTAAAAAATGAATGCGACCTCATACATCACTTATTCTCTGTATCATATAGTGTCTGCATGTTGCCATTTTTGAGGCTGCCTGTAGCCAGCTACCCTGACAAATGAAGCCTGTGTATCCAGGAAAGGCTCATTACGATAATGCTTGTATAATTTGGAATGGCAATTAAACTCTTCAATTGTGTTTGTGTGTGTGCTGATGTGGATCGCGGAATTGGTGTTCTGCTTTTTTTTATGTGGCTCCAGTATAACAAAGCTATAAAACTATAATCCCGCAGCTCTTTGATCTCCTTGCTCTTCATGCAATCTCAGGATTGGATGGACTCCGACACAATATTTCCATTTTATTTGTGTGTTCTCAACAAGTGAGAGGACCACACAATCATCTTCACTGCTTGTTGACGGTATTGCTTCGTCATATAATAACAATACTCGTGTGCAATGTAGCTGTGGCTGTGCAAAAAGATTTCTATAGGCTAAATCAAATAATCCTAAAAAAAAACACATGGTGGCACATTTAAAATTGCATTGTTCTTTTGAATAAGCTTGTCATAAAGCAGCGCCGTAAAGTCAGAAAAGCAGTTTGCGAGTGTCAAGAGTTTCAAGTTTCCATTTTTGACAGATAAGCTATATGCACAGTTGCACACACAACAACAACTGAGTCCACTCCATGCCAATGGTATTGGCACTGTTGTAGCACTGCAAGTCAAATATAGCTGGGGTGCAGACAATTGGATCAGAGCTAGTAGTATACCCTTGTGGAATGTACAGCAGCTTTGTACTCTGTAAAGTAAATAATAAACAGTCTGGGCTAGGTCAATATTCTGAGTTCACTTAAGGCTGAAAATAAGGGAGAGAGAGAGAGAGAATTAAGAGAACACACAATCGCTCACAGAGAAATATTCACACTAACACATGCTCACACAGATATTTTTCCTTGTTCCAATTTTGTATTAAGTTTACTCTACTCTGTATAGACTACTAGGGTTTGGCAATATTATTCATGCAACAATTATGTAGGGATGCACCGATCCGGCTTTTTGGCATTCGATACCGATTTCGATACATGGGGGTCCAGTATCTGCCGATACAGAGTACCGATCCGATACCCCCCACAAAGAAACGTAATAACCTATTAAGCTGTATGCCTCACTGTGTGGAGTCTGGAATCATTATTTTGTGTAAGGCAACATCAAGGCTTGACTTAAACATTACTTTCCCAACTTTGTAAAACAAAATGTAACAAACACAGATATAAATGCACTGAATTATTTATTAAATAACTGTGCAACAATTAGACCAGGTTAATGTGTGCGCAGGCTAGCCTGGCTGCATTCCACATGTTATACTGTCAATACTACACTGTTGTGTCACAGAGGAGGTAGAGTTGTTTTCATACTGTAATTACACATAATTATCGGATCGGATCGGATAATGGATCGGCCACCGATCCGATACCCGATCTAGAATTTTAGCCTGGATCGGCGCCGATCTCCGATACGAGTATCGGATCGGTGCATCCCTACAATTATGTTAATAATTCATGAGAGAGAGAGGTCTGTATGACACTGAGCGAGTGCCACAGCCATGCCCCATGCAGTGTCTTCTCTTCATTTTGTTTCTGTGTTTTCTTCTTCTTCTGTGTCCCCTATTCGTACCTGCCATCCATCTTACAGTGTATTAACCCCAACTCTTCGCCCCCTCTTCGTCAGATTCATTGGTAGTGAGTCAGTGACACACTTCAGACCTCTATAGTTTAGTGATTAGCTCTTCATGTTCGATTTAAAGTTTGTACAAACTGTCTTTCCTTCCCTTGATCAATCCTCTTTGCCTGCTAACCTGACAATCAGCCTGCCATTCCACATTCCTCCAGCCTCTCATTCACTCATCAACTCCCAGCCATCCTCAACAAGCCATAGTGGACCGGATGCCCAAGGGCTCTATAAGCTATACTCGGTCCCCGCCTGTTTTCGCTCAACAATAAATACCTTTGCCAAAAATAACCAAGCTGCAAGCTCACAATGCATCACGTTGTACATTGCAAGCTCGTAGATCTGCTATGGAGACTCAATCAAAATTACAATCAAAGTTACTTTAATATTAAATGCATAGGCCTACTGTTAATATAAACGCTAACTTAGAGAGTGTACAAATGAATGGTCCTATCTGTTTTGAGGCAAGGAAGCTAGTGGATAATAATGGATGATGTCCATAAGTAAAACACGGACGTCGCTTATCCCGGGGGAATGTGCCATAAAGAACACATACGTCCAAATGACCAGACGTCCCTATATAATAGTAGTCCCGTCCGAATGGTGCTTTATTTTCTATCAATTACACAACCCATGAAGCATTTTGTTTTTGTCTCATTCCTAAGCCAATCATTTGATGACCAATGGATACACAATTGAGTCTCCTACTGACCCGTCATCAAATTATTGACTTAGGAATGCAACAAAACCAAAACGAATAATTCACGGCTTCATGGGGTGTGTAATACCGGTACTACTCATGCTAAGGGTTTGAAGTGGTGAAACCTCACCTTATGTCCTGTGTCTGTGTTCAGTGTTTTGAGTATACGAATTCACTCTGAACTTCACAAGTTCATAAGTTCCACCAAACCAGTCGACTCCATGTATGTTTCATGAGGTCTGTTGAGCATCTTTATTCCCCCCCCCCCCCCTTCCTCCCTTCTTTAACATTCTCTCTGTCTGTTTTTACACTTCTAACATCCAGAGAGAGCAGGAGCTGACAGGCTCAGCTCAACAGTAATTGGCCTCCTTGCACATGACACTGTCTGCAGACAGACATTGGGGAGAGGCGCTTGAGGGAAAGGGCTGCTCCATATTAACCACTTTAAACCCTCTATCCTTAGAGAAATGGACATGAGTTACTACTGTACCAGCTCATAACGTGAGCCCAGCTTGTATATATCTGCTATTTTAGGCTGAATGCAAAGTGGTTTGAAGGAATCGGGTTCAGGTTCAGGTTAATTTATTAGTTTAACTTATATCTGTTACTAGAGGCCCCTGGGACCTTTAGGCGGAGGCCGGAAGGATAACTTATATCTGTTACTAGTGGCCCCTGGGACCTTTAGGATAACTTATATCTGTTACTAGTGGCCCCTGAGACCTTTAGGATAACTTATATCTGTTACTAGTGGCCCCTGAGACCTTTAGGATAACTTATATCTGTTACTAGTGGCCCCTGGGACCTTTAGGATAACTTATATCTGTTACTAGTGGCCCCTGGGACCTTTAGGATAACTTATATCTGTTACTAGTGGCCCCTGGTACCTTTAGGATAACTTATATCTGTTACTAGTGGCCCCTGGTACCTTTAGGATAACTTATATCTGTTACTAGTGGCCCCTGGGACCTTTAGGATAACTTATATCTGTTACTAGTGGCACCCTGGGACCTTTAGGATAACTTATATATGTTACTAGTGGCCCCCTGGGACCTTTAGGATAACTTATATCTGTTACTAGTGGCCCCCTGGGACCTTTAGGATAACTTATATCTGTTACTAGTGGCACCCTGGGACCTTTAGGATAATTTATATATGTTACTAGTGGCCCCCTGGGACCTTTAGGATAACTTATATCTGTTACTAGTGGCCCCTGGGACCTTTAGGATAACTTATATCTGTTACTAGTGGCCCCTGGGACCTTTAGGATAATTTATATCTGTTACTAGTGGCACCCTGGGACCTTTAGGCGGAGGCCTAAACGAGTGCACTTGGCTTTCTTAAGCACCTGTCTTTGGAATATTTACTCCGGGCTACTGAAATTTACTCCGGCTATCTTAGGAATTGTGACTCCTGATCCTCAAACAAGTCTAGGTCCATTGAAGTGTGATGGTCGATATTACAGTTTAAAAAAGTGGCAGGCGGTGGATTCATACAGCTTCAGGTAGTGGAATACACTGTACATCCAGCACAGCAGGTGGTGTAGTAGTTAGTGCATGTTTGTGGCTACTGGGAACAAAATGCAGGTCCTTGGTCAAGTGAAACCCAAAAAACGAAATCAATAAATAAAACATTACAAAATGTGCTAGCGGCAATACAGTCTTCACTTCAGTCAATACTTTTCCTTTAAAAGTTTGTATTTCTCCATCTCCACCAATGTCCCACTTATCCAATTCTCTGTCTATGATTTCAGTTATTTCCCTTCATGTCTTTTTCATGCTAGCACTAGCATTAAAAAATATAACATTTGAGTTTTGAATGCGACCATGCGTATCTTCTTTAATACCTATTTGAATGTTACTGCATGCAGCCTGCTGCTACTCTGATAGGGGCCGTTAGACTTGACAGTGTTCCTCATGGTAAACTATGGTTATAACATTGTTCTTACCTAACTTGATAAAAGAGGGAAACGGGCTATTTTTCGATCTTGCAATTACATGTCATTCATTTTATTTGTATCAGGGACAACTTGTTTTTTTCCCAACCAAATCATGTTTTAGGTTGTTACTAGAGAAAGTCATTTTTTTCTCCATTTGCTGCTTCGGGGGTATTCGAACAAGTGGCTAAATATTATGTAGCCTATATATATATATATATATATATATATATATTATTATTTTTTACAAACTAAACTTATTATTTATTATTATTATAGGCCTAGCCACAAAAGATCATGGGATCTACTGAATGTGAAGGGGGAAGTGACAAACTGACATATTGAGCCAACACACATCCCCCAAATTAAGGCTGCAGATTAACAAAGTTTTGCCTTCGGCAGGAGCCACAGATCATTGTTTGTTTTCATCAACCTCCAAGGTGTTTAACGTAATTCGTCTCAGAGATTTCCCTATTTCTGGCGACAAGGCAATGTGGACAAAGTGTGTGCTATCTCCATTAATTAATTGACAATCTGGTTGTGTTTGTAATCTCTCAGAAAGGGATTATCCTCAGCCAACCTTTCTGCAAAACTGTCCATGGAACGTTTCTCACAGCAGGAAGGTTTTTGGCTAGTTAGAAAATCTTGAAGGTGTTACGGAACAGAATGTTGGAAATAGGCATACTGTAGACTGCCGAAGTTCTTAAGGTGTAATTGTATTCTTATTAACCTTTACCCTAGCTGAACAAAGTTCGGATTCGGTTGGAACGTGCTGCAGGCTTTAATGCTAACTGGCTGCTTATATACATTTTTAGCTGCACAGGAAAAAATATGGAAATATGTGCACGTTTGCAGATTGACAGTAAGCTTGTTCCACTCTTCAATTGTTTAAAATAAAATGCAGATTGTGCAACGGCAGCGCCTCGCTCAGGGAGCTACTACTGTCTCCTTGAAGCAGACCTTGAAGCTGTGATCATTTTGCCCCAGAGTGGAGCTGAACAGAGCTCTCCAGAGGTGGTGGAGCATTATTATGGATTATATTATGCCCTAAACCGACACCCCGGTCCCCGGCACAAAAGTTGTCAAAACTCAAGGTTTTGCATTTGACATGTATATCACCATGATGATACACTGTGCCATCTGCATACATCAAGGTCTTCACACTATCACACGCAGATGGAAAGTCATTAATGTATGCTCAGCAAAACAGTGCTAAGATGAAGCTTTGCGGCAGTCTACATACTGCAGGCTGTAAACAGTGGGAGCACAGTACAGTAACAGTGTGCAGACTATTATACTGTCATTATTTCCCCGTGGTCACTGTTCATTGAATATCATTATAATCTGTAATTATGGCTGCACCGCATGGCTACACGTCCATGGTCTGTATCGTGGATATAGGCTAGGTTTGTAATCTTGGACGAAGGCATAGTGTATTTAATTATTTTAGAATTACAATCAATAAAGGTAAAATGTTTCTGGGCGGGAACCCCTTTTGGTGTTTTAACTAAGTATTATGTTATACTTTAGCTATTGAAAAATAGAAGATTTACAAGCTTGTAGGTCTGCTATTTTTGAAAAATCGTGAAAATGAGGCACAAATCTTTGAATATATATTCTTTCAGAGCGAATGTTTTATTTATTTCAACGTCAGGCCTAAATGGGTTCAACTTTTTTCACATCTCAGATTCAGTTCAGATTAACTTTGTCACTTGTCACAAACACGATCATAAATACATGATAAAAGACCTAAAAACACTCAATAAACAGTAAAAAATATAGCTCAGCAGTATTCCTTTTCATCCCATGGCCACAACAAACACCAAAGATTAAGGTTGAAATCTACAACAAAAACTGTAGTTTGTGTACATGGTACAAACTCTGGTCTTCATTATCTCAAATTTCAAAACACAAATCCTCCTTTAAATGTAGGCCTACTCTTCTTGTGTAAAGTGAAACTCTTCTTGGAGCCAAATTGGCAGCCAGGGGGTCATTAGCAGTCCCAGTTGATGGTAATTTATTACCACCCCTTGTGCAATAATTCCCATTTATGCCTGACGTCGAAAATTCTAAAATGTCTTCTAAATCCTGACAGTTTTCTGTCAGGATTTGTGCCACATTTTCACGATAAAAATAAATAAATAGCAGACCTACAAGCTCGTAGCGTGCCACTCGGTGGCGCGCTATGAGCTTGTAGATCTGCTATTTTTCAATAGCTAAATTATAACATTTAGCTAAATTTTAAAACACCAAAAGGGGTTCCCGCCCAATATGGGATAACCTAAGATATGGTTCTTTTGAGCATATTTTATCTACCTGTAAAAGTGTGTGTGTGCGTATTTGGTCACTTTAGTTTTAGGTTAATGAAAGGTTCTATAGTTTTTGTTAATGAAATTAACAAGGCCACTTCGTGAAAAGAAAGAATTGTTCAGTCAATTCAGTTGCAAATGCTGGAGTGAGAGACTACGCCGTTTTGCCTTTTCTAATTGGACTGAACTCCAGGAGGAGGGCAGGCTTTTTCCGGTTCAGACAGACTCAGGAAGTTTTCCTCTTTAGATTCTACATGTGAAGAAGCTGCCGGGCTGCGGGCCCTTCCCCCTCAGACTGACACAGGCATATAATATCTCTGACTGGAGTCACTGAATGGGCGGGCTGGGATCTTGTTCACCGAACGAACCTGCCGTATCTCCCCTCAGTATAGTATCTGCGACTGCAGACAGTGAACAGAAACAGGAGGGTTGAACGACCTATCTACCGTCAGACAGTGACTGCAGTCTGAGGGAGGACTGAGATCCCGTTTAGTCGCTCACTAAATGAACCTGAGGTTAGGTTCGTTCAGTGAAAAGGATCATTATTGCTGAACGTTTGAGGTGGTGTGTTTCCGTGCAAACACCCTCGGTCTGTCAGTCCCTGGTCCCAGCATGCAGTAACACACAAAACACTTTGAACATTGTTTTTGAAGGTGCCCAGCTTTCCAGGTTTGTGTAAACACAAACATTGGCTGATGATTGGCTGGTCACCCTATAGATTTGATTGACTGAGCAGAAAGGTGATGTATGATGATGTATGATGATAAGAGCGCCCCTCACTTCACACGGGTGTGAAGTACAGTATATGTGGCTATAATAATCAATTTAATATTATAATAACTAATCTAATAATCAGTCATTTAACTAGAAAAGTGCACTCCTCAAGAGTGCAGATCTCCGCCAAGGCCTGGTTGCTTAGCCAAGGCTGTGTGAGTTGTGCCATCAGGACACGACGAAGCTGCCTGCCGGGGGAAACAGTTGGTTGGACAGACGGTGGCGACTGGTTTGTGTTTAGAACCAATAGAAAACGGTCTTCAGCACCACCTCGCCATGCACACCTGCACATTGATTTATTATACGGATGTCACGGTAGTCTCTCTTTAACCCATTCTGACCTGAGATCAGATTCATACGAGGTTTCCGCCGGACACACACTGGTCTGATGAACCCATTCTGACCTGAGATCAGATTCTAAAAATGTCAGTCGTTCTTCGATTTCTTTCAAAAATAGCAGACCTACAAGCTCGTATCGCGCCACTCGGTGGCGCGATATGAGCTTGTAGATCTGCTATTTTTCAATAGATAAAGCATAACATGATGCTGACACCAAAATGGGTGCCCGGTCAGAATGGGTTAAAGAGGATAATTGGTGTGAAGCATTAAAGGTTTTATGACATTCATTTTTATTTATTTTTATTTTTCGTTTTTCTTTTACGTTTTATGACCTCAATTACACCCCAAAATCCTGAACTTTGAACATTCAGTGGATTTTCTGTGGTCTGGAGTTTTCTTTGGGGTTTGGAAGCCTTTTGAGCTACAATGAAAACAGGCAAGACAGTGAAAACAGTGACATCTGCTGGCAAATCCCATTGACATATATGGGATTTGCAGGGTCTTACATCACTTACTGCCGGCAAATCAGAGCACCTGTTTGAGCCAGAAAACCCCAGACCACAGAAAGTCTACTGAATGTTAAAAGTTCAAGTTTTTTGGGTGCAATTTAGGTCATAAAACCTAAAAAAATATAAGAACAATTCCAAAACCTTTTTTTTAATGTCACAATCCCTTTAATGAACTTTGTGGGATGCAGGGCAGGTGGCCGCCCTAGTCTCTCTCTCTCTGACACTCTGACTGATCGTAAAACAGTGGTGTCTGATTACACATGCTCTCACTAGTGGTGATAGATCACATACTGTATGCCAGACGGACAGCTTGCGCACCATGGCCAAGTTCCACCCCATAGCCTCGCAGATATGCATCCCATAGTGTGGACACTGTGGAGGGACTTATAAATTCACAAATAACAGTTGTCTGCAATATTCCCACACACACACACACACACACACACACACACACACACGCACAGACCCTGCCTTCGGTCTGGTGGAGATAACTATCCTGCATCTCCTTGGATTTATAGGCTAGGAAGTATACACATGTGGCTACAAAGAAACTCCTGCAGCATCGGCAGGCATCCATTTTTAAAGCATCGCCCTGCAATCCCTCTGCCCTGGTGGGTGTGGGGTTCACACAGTGATGCAGGGTGTGTCTGTCAGTCACTCACAATGGCGTTTGAACATCTGTTGTCTCTAGAGGTCCTGTCACAGAGAGTTACGGACTTAATCATGTCTGCTCTCTGTCTTTCCCCATCTCCCCCATCCTCTGTTCTCTCTCTCTCTCTCTCTCTCTCTCTCTCTCTCTCTCCGTCTCTCATGTCCTCTATGGCTTTGACCATGTCCCGTCTCTTCCTTCTTCAATGTTGTCTTATATCTTCTTCAATTTCCCTTGTACTCTTTTTATCTTTGCATTCCCGTTGTCCTTTCACCCCCACTCCCTCTTTTTCTTCCACTTAACGTGTTTTCTGGTTTCAGAGACCTGGTTGCCATTGTCAGGCCAATTGTCATTTCCAGGTGTTAACATGGAAACAACGCAGTCTCATTGAACCTCGTTCCTTCTCTCTTTCGATCCAGCTTTAATCCTTTCGAATTCTGTCTTTTTCTCCTTGAGTTTGATTTATATTCCCTTGCAGCAGTGATGAATTGTATGCACCACAAACTCCCTGTGTTAAAATTGTGTCATTTTAAATCAAAGCTGAACAATTTTCTGTCTGCCTTTCATTGAGCTTTTTTATTCATTTCCTGAGCCGTACTGTAATTTTATTCTCATATTCTTTATCTGTATTTAATGCTCCTAATGTTTTGTGTAAAGCACTTTGGAATTGCCTTGTTGAAATGTGCTAGACAAATAACCTTGCCTTGCACCCTGCGTCCCCCTTTCTCCCGTCCCCTCCAACACGGCCTCTAGACCAGAGAGATATTATCGAACATTCTAATTCTTCAACCATTCGTAGTCCTTTGACTCAATAACCTCTCCTCAGCCTCCTCTAATCCTCCGTCCCACACTTCCAGGGGGCAGAGTGACCCTTCTGGCCTCCTGCTAAAATGTCACTTAGGCTGAATCCAAATATCCTTTCTTTTCACTGCACTTGCAGAGTTGCTGCCCAATTCATCAAATCGGCAAAGGGAGCTTTCAAATGGACTCTCATGCAGACTTCCAGAGTCGTCTTGGGTGTATAATTCACCAGACTTTGGAACTGTCCAAATGTCATTGCAACAAGGATGTTGAATATATAACGTTTCCTATACCCACTGCCTTCACCTTGTTTTTATAGAAATAAAACCCATTTAATTAATATTTGCATATACAGTAAGTGCCCAGGTTCATCAAGTAAAAAAAAAAAAAAAAAAAGGTCAAAGTGAAATACTAAGCATGTTATCAATCACTTACTCAGATGATGGACGCTAAATTTAACGTACCTACAGTAGTCAGTGTTGACTTCAGTGTTATACAAGACGGTGGCAGAGCATTTTGTGTTAAAGCAAAAGGTGAAAGGGTTTTTGTTGTTGATGATTAGACATTTACCTCGCTGGATTGCTGGAAAAGACACTGGATTTGTGTCCAGTACCCTGACACATCCCAGATTGTGTCAGAGGACTGTATTTTTGCTACTTCAAGACAGTGTGCTCGCTCTATTTTTGTGTATATGGTGTGACTCTATCCTATTCCCCTGTGCACCTGTCACCAAGACACCTGAAAGTGTGCAATGACCTTCAGTTAAGTTTTTTTTAACTTTTCCTTCTAGCCTCCCATACCTGAACTTTACTTAAGTCTTAGTTATATGTCGGCTAGCCTGCAGCACTGGCAAATCTAACGTTTCCCCCTGGGGATCCGATGACCTCAGCAGCACACCGGGAAGCAAGCATAAGATATGCTGGACTGTAAATAGAAGAACTACCGATGAGGAAGCATGCAAGGGCATGGGAGGAAGGGAGGGAGAGAGAGAGAGAGAGAGAGCAGGGTGATGAACATAAAGACGATGCTTAGGAGACAGAAAGATGGAGAAGGAGGAAGGTGGAAAGAGACAGAGTTGACAGGGTGAAGGAAATTAACGAGGGAGAGGGAGAGGGAGAGGTAGAGAGATTGAGGATGGCACTCCTCAGTGTATGAGAACGAGTTGGTACAGTTGTCCAAGAGGATGACTTTTACCAGTAATTTATTGCAGGCGATATGGTTATTTTCAGCTCTGCCTCTCAGGACTGAAAATATCCTGCACTGTCACAATATGAAATCACTGAGGGATATCCGTGTGTCCTGATTGGCTGAGAGGGCACACAACATGTAACATTTTTTACATAGATCTCTACATCTGTCTACATCGGCTGTATCTAATGTGTTTTTGAGGGGCGCTAGCCCCTCCTATATCCAGCTTTTAGTGTATGCACAAACGTTGTCCTACACAAACATTAAATTCCCAGTGACAATGAATGGAGAATTTTACGTAATAGTGTCTGAGCAAATATTGTCTATTTTACATCATTATGATGTACGATGATAAGAGCACCCCTCACTTCACACGGTTGTGACTCGGTTGAAACGTTAGTCGTTATCCTGTATACTAGGACCTAATAAAAGGCTCTAACCCATTCTGACCTGAGATCAGATTCACACGAGGTTTCCACTGGACACACACTGGTCTGATTAACCCATTCTGACCTGAGATCAGATTCTAAAAAATGTCAGTCGTGCTTCGATTTAAAAAAAATAGCAGACCTACAAGCTCGTAGCGCGCCACTCGGTGGCGCGCTATGAGCTTGTAGATCTGCTATTTTTCAATAGCTAAAGCATAACATGATGCTAACACCAAAATGGATCATTCCCAGCTCATTCCGCAGCTCTGTAGCTGTACTGGGGAAGGGGAGCACTTGATTGCCTTACAAGCCCATGCCATGCGGGCGTCTAAGCACCGCCCGGCTCATACATGACTGTGAATGTGTGACTCCAGGCAGCCCCGTAAAGACATCAAGCGCTATTCTCCCGTCACATAGCCTACTTGCCAGCAAAACAAGGTAGTGATGTGGCTCGCTCTGGTGGCGCAAAGCATAGCTACTTTTGTGAATGTAATAGTTTTATTAGGTTAATATTGCTATATGTTTGTAACCGTTACAAACATATATGCGCTCGTGTCTCACCAGAGTCACCACGCCTCTCACCCATTGGCTCGTGTCTCACCACGTCTCTCACCCATTGGCTCGTGTCTCACCACGCCTCTCACCCATGGTAAAATCCATGGTAACCTGAGACCTCTTGTGGCTTATTGCTTCATTCTAATTCACACATGATGCAACCTAGGAAAACCAAGAGCTGGTTACAGCTTATCACAAATCATGGACTTGATCAGTTAAACTTGACTTCCTTTGAGAGAGAGTTTTACAGAGACAAGAGAATGAAATTAAAGACAGAATAAACTGACTGACAGACCAACAGAGAGGGAAACAGGACTGTGAATTTCAAGGAAAAAGAGGGCGCTGCTATTTATTTGCCGATGGGTTCTCAGATTGGAGGCAGCCTAACACTGGACCTCAAAGTTCATTTTCCAATGCCAGAGCGGTTGCGCAAAGACCCACCCGTCAGCACTGTTTAATGCAATTTAATACTTGTACATTGCATGTATAAGTATTTTTGTTGACAAAGTTGTAAATGTCAACAGTATGTAGGCCTATATCCATAACATAAACAAGCAGAAAGTAGCCGGTGTATCTGTGTATCAGATTGTGAAAATATAATAATCTGCTAGCGTGATGCTTGCTTATATTATGGATGTACATACTGTTGACTTTTACAACTTTGTCATGAGTAATTAAAAAAAAAAAAAAACGTATAACACACACAAATACATTGCATTAAACAGTGCTGCCTCCATGATGGACCATGATGGATCTAAATGAGGCCGTGTCAACTGTTCATGAAGGACGGGTTAACCTCTCGTCTACAACCCAGCGACGAGCCAATTCTTCAGATAGTCTCCATTTAATGTCCTGGCGGATCAAATCTAGCCCAACATTTAGACTCTCGTAGAGTTTTTTTCGATTCTGACAATAACCGGCACTACTGCCAAATGTTTGGAGCGGGCAAAATTTAAGCTGCTTTCTCGTTTGCCCCACTTGTCCGGTGTGTGTTCGGCAAACAGTTTTCAATAAAAAAGGTATTTTGATCCACTCTGTCCATATACTCTGTCTCGGAATCTGGCATCCATCTTGGATTTCTCACCATTGTAAATGCGCAACAGAACCCTAGCCGCTAGGGGCACTGTTGTGCATTTACAATGGAGAGAAATCCAAGATGGATGTAGTAAGTAGGAACACCAATCACCAAAACGGGTAACTGCAATTACTTCCTTTTCTCAGTAAGACAGCCCTCCCCCTATCCACAAGGAGGAGCAGTGCACCAAAGCATTATGGAAATTGTAGTCCAGGAAGGAAGTGAGCCCAGTGTCTATGACATCAGAGACACTGGGCTCACTGCTAAAATCTAAAATAATCTAAAACCGCATATTACACACATAAAGATCCCCAGGAAAGTGTTCTAAATCTTCTAAACGTCATTGACATATATCTTTTTTTTTGTCCCTTTAAGATTGCTTGAACCATAGCAGAGCTCTGTGATTGCCATGTGGAGCTAAATAAAATGCCAAGTTTAAATAAAATATAAAAGTCTTATATGCAAAACTAAAATTAAATCAAATACCAAACCGAATTGAAACAGCACTTTAGTTTATTACCTTTTATCCCTGCGCTGGGAAGCTTGGCTGCGGATAACGGTTTTCGGGTGTTTTTGTCCTATAATATACATTTTGTTCTTGACTTGATAAATTATTCCATTACAAGCCTTTCCTCTGTTTTGGGATTCTACTTTGGGGTTCTTCTGATAACCTTCAGTTTTCCAAATTGTGGCTGGCATGTCATCTATTATCGGATCCACCCGGTCCCACTGGTAATAACATCACCTGCATCTCAATAAAATCCAGGGAAGCTTTGATACATTCAGAATTGAGTGTGTGCACAATGCCGAAATAACAGAAAAATCGCTCAAGATTCGCAGTGCAAGGCAGTAACACACACACACACACACACACACGTACGCACGCACGCACGCACGCACTGCTGTCTTCATTCCCTCGGTCCCCGGCTGCTACATGGAAGAAAAACCCCACCGCAATTCTACTAATCCTTTCCCCAATATCAACCTTCTCCGAGTGGCCGCTCCTGATAAGATGCATGCCCATGAAGTTGTACACAGTACAGTACCACACACAAAGGCCCAGCAGAACCCACATAGACACATACAGTACTTCCCATTGATCCGTCATCCACGTGCGCACACCACTCACTCGCACACAAATACTGTACGTACTGTATGCACAGATATGCATGAACGCATACGTACACTCACACACACCAAAGTCAGACAAATATCAAATACACTAACATGCACATACCTTCCCATCCACACACACACACACACACACACACACACACACCACACACCACACACCACACACCACACACCACACACCACACACACACACACACACCACACACCACACACCACACACCACACACACCACACACACAGCCCCCCATTCCCCCGGCCTACGCCAACCCATCCCGCTCACCCATGGCGAAGAAGGGCACCCCCAGCAGCGTGGAGTTGAACTTCCCGTCGGAGATGACGAAGATGCCGGCCGCCGTCACGTTGGCGATGCAGATGGTGAGCACGCCCAGCAGGCCCAGGAAGGGCTTCCCCCTCAGGCAGTCCCGCATGGAGCTGGAGATGGTGGCCGCCAGGAGCACCAGCACCAGGCTGACCAGCACCTCCCCTTTGGCCAGCACGCCCGTCTGGTGGAAGTCACGCCACAGGCTGAAGGACGTGAGAGACTGGACGTGGAGCTGGTCCACCACCACCGCGGGGGCGACGTGGGCGCCGCCGGCAGGCCCCTGCGGGGTCCCCTAAAAGGGATGGTTACGATAAAACATTATTATCGTTTTGTCGTGATTAAAAAAAAAAAAAACAACGCTCACAACAAGCGTATCGCAGAGATCTATCGTGAAATTGTCCTCATGCACTAGGATGTGTGTTACGTTTTGTTGAGCTGCAAATTCAGTGCCACTTATAAACCCTCTATACTCGATAAAATGTGCACTGTAATGTTTGTCATGTTTGCACTATGAATATAAATAATATAAAATGTGCATTGTAAACTGAATGTTCATCATGTTTGTCATGTTTGCACTATGAATATAAATAATATAAAAATAAAGTGTGCATTTGGTACCCTATTATTTCACTATACACAAATCGATTTGTCTAAAAATGGCAGATCTAGATTGGCTGTTTTTGGGCAAACGTCTGATTCAAGTGGTTTAACAAAAGGATTTTAACCATACTTTGATTATCATGATGATAATAATCGTTAATCACATGGTCCCCGTGCCTATACCTGCGTGGTGTCCCTGCCCGTTGCAGGCCGGGACAGTCGGCTGGCCAGCGCGCAGAAGGCATTCTCCCAGCGCTCGGCGATGACGTCCTGCACCACTGGACTGTGGTTGCGGAGGTAGTAGGTGATCTGGATGGCGCGCGCAAACTTCACATGCTGGTCGCGGCTGTTGGCCGAGAAGGACACGCCTCCCAGCTGGTGTCCAATGAACGACACGCGGCCGTCCTGTGTGGAGGAAAGAGAGGAGACTGTTATTTTATTTTATGCCCTGTTGGACAAAACAGGGACTCTAGAAAATTAGCACCTCTTCAATCTAGTTAACAGCTAGCAAATTATACATCGCTCATAAAACACTGAACATAGCCTTTCAGCAGCAGTGGTTAAATGGGTGAAACTACAATCTAAATTTAACAGTGACAGGAACCTTTGAGATAAAGGATAGATAATTCCCCAGAAGACAATTTTAATATTGGCTCTTTTTTGTGAGCTTATAGTAAACGCTTAAGATGTTGCCATGGTTGCACTGTATATAGTGTATACACAGTACTATAGGCCTGTGTGCAACACAGCATACCAGCACTACTGCAATATTTTCATATTTTGAACTTTGAGTAAAATGTCTCAATCTCTAACAAGGCAACGCTGTGGTTGGAATTTCTCTTCTCACAAACCATTTGTGACTGTTTGTTTAGTATAATCGCACAGTAATTGCTTAGGGTAACTGAAAATGTTTGGACTCATGTTTTGCTCGTGTAATTACACAAATTTCAAATTGATCTTCTACTACAGTCTGTCGACCACTTTACATGAATTCCTGTGATTACAAGATACAGCACTGCATTGTAAATTGAACATATTGGCGTTTTTAGTGGCCAAATACAGGCTCAACGTAATGTGTGTGGAGAGTTGGAGACAATGATAAGGCCACTGATAGCTTGCGCTGTTGTTACTGCGTAGCTTCACCTTAAATAACATTCTGTAGCCACTGTGTGTGTGCGTGCGTGCGTACGTGCATGTCCGCGTAAAGTGTTCCTAGTGGTGTTGTGCATGATGCGTTCGCTTGATACATAATACTGTGTGGACAGTGGGAGATCCATTTTCAGTAAAGTTGAGTGATATGTGAAGAGGGGAGAAATGACAGGCTAGCTGTCTCCCGAAAAGATAGATTATGGCAGGAGATAGGCAAGTATTCTTAGACCAGGCAGTATAGGGACACTAGCAGACCTAGGAACATCTCTGTTGGCCAGGGATTGAGTCTTGTTCCCCCATACGCCTCTCCCTGTGGCCAAAATCAATGAAGAAAAAACACAAAGGCAAGTGGACTGCCCTCTCCCCATTTAATAAAGGCCGTCTGATGTGCTCTTATCCTGATGCACTTCCAGTGAATGGAAGGCATCGGAATAAAACCTGCGATATTATATATATTATGGGGTGATCACCCTTTCAAGTATGTTGTGGATTATTTTGGGATTACTACTTAGATCAACGTGACCAACTCTCTTCACCAACACGTATTACACTGTATAACCCATTCAAGCATGTGAAAGCTCCACTGTCCAGTGGACCTAAGCACTACTACCTCGAGCTCACACCTCAGGTCGAATCACCCGGAGAGTACTACCACGCCACGCCCTGGAAACCCCCAAAGTCAAACACCAAATGCCTTGATAGGAGCATTCTCCACTCTGCTATAAGGACACGGAACAGCCTTCCCCCTGTGGTTGTTGGAGACATTACACCTAGCAGTGTTCACGCCTTAAAGAAGAGTCTAGACAAACACCTCCTCAGTATGTGACTGTAATCCCACAAAGCTCAAGGACTGTACACCTGACTGAGTAGCTGCACATCATTGATAGGCTCTTCAAATGTATTTTTCTCATAGCCTGTATCTGCTTAAGCTTAATAAAAAAGAACAAAAAAAGAACAAAAATAACTCGACCCCTCACGGCCAATGAATGTGAATGTGACTGAGGTGGTATATTTTACGATAATGCGTGACTTTTTGTTGGAACTCAAAGTCATAACCAAAATAGATACTATTTCAGGAGCAGGCCTTGCATGAAAATGACGAAGCGTTAGCGGACTGGTAACCTACGTGCCTTAATTGTTTGATACGAGGTCCCGGGTTCGCCTCCCGGGCCGAGGCTACGTTGGTGGCAGCGGCACTGTCTGTGCCGCCAGGGAGACAGAACCCGAACACGGGTTCTGTCTCCCTGGCGGCACAGACAGCATTTGTTGAGCGTAGTCGACAGCACGTTACCTGCCTGTCAGTCGAGCCTAGCTCCTGGCTGGCACACGTGGACGTGCATCCAGGTGGAAGCAGAGGCTCCACTACTTTTTACTTCCTTGCTTACCTTAAAACCCATTCTGGGCGGGAACCCCTTTTGGTGTTGGCATTATGCTATGCTTTAGCTATTGAAAAATAGCAGATCTACAAGCTCATAGCGTGCCACCAAGTGGCGCTCTACGAGCTTGTAGGTCTGCTATTTTTTTTTAAATCAAAGAACAACTGACATAGAAACATAGCTTTTTTATAAAACTGTCAGGATGTAGAAAACATTTATATAATCTGATCTCAGGTCAAAATGGGTTAAATCTATCTATATTATGTTATCAAGAAGTCCCTCTGCCTGCTCCATGCTCTCATTTAAACTGTCACAGACCTGTTTGTGGGCATCCACCACTGTCTCTTGTACTGTAGCTCACCAACAACCCACTCTACTTCATGGTTTTATGATTTATTAAAGTGAATGGTGGATGTCACATGAAACGTACAATGACCTTGGGCTGACATCCCCTTGATACATACATACAAGCAAAACTATCCGAGAACTTCATTCAATCTAGGAAATCTATCTTTAATAACCTCGCATGAATGAATGAGAACCGTAACGCCGTAAAATGCGATAGTACCAGTATTCATGTAATTAATCTAATACAGATAGAATGGCCTAATCTCCTAATATAAATTCATGCTGACCATGACATTGCTTTGGGGATAGTGTACTCTAATTGTACATTCACAGCTCAAGCAGCCTGAGCAACCCTTCGCCAAAAGTCAATTCATTTTCTATGACCCGTAAAAACGGTCAACAGTGATGACAAACGCCCAGGAGGAGATGAGATCCTTATGTTGTGCTGCTTTCCCTACTCATGCTGCATGGTGTGCCGTTATGTACAGCACATTAAGCTCACCTCTCTGTCTCACAGTGGGAGAAAAATGTCATGCCATAATCTCCTATTATTCTATCACAGTATGCATCCCTGTCTAGTGCATAACCTTCTGTAGTAACTCTACGCTCTTCTTTGCATAATGCCAACCTCTCCTCCCGTGATAACTCAAACTCACCTCTCTTCCACTCACAAGACCCTAGGGTCAATTTAATCCTGTTGCATTACATTCATTATATGTCTAAAAATGCATCCCATCAAACTTTCAGATGCTGTTTTTTGCTCCCCGTGTGGAGGAAGAATGGTTAGGTTGTTTACAGTGATCTCTCGCTCTTATATATCTTATTATATACATATAATCCTTGGTTTCTGTTGTGTGTAAACGATCCTCCAAACCCCACCTCCAGTCGCTGTCATTAGAATGGAGGGAGGGAGCGCTCCCTATATGATCACGGCACCAGAGCTTGCTTGCTCGCACAGACCCTCAGCCTCATGCTCCGTCGCATAAGGACGAGTGAGAAAAGAAGACCTTCAAGCTCACAACAATTGCATCCACAACGCCGCAATACTGTTGTGCAATATAATTGTCTCCACCAGGCCGAAGGCATGTGGGGAGAGTATGTTTTGCACTCCGTCCGTCCGTGTGTGTGTCCGTGTGTGTGTCCGTGAACAGCTAATCTCGGCCACCGTTAACCCGGTCGATGCCATATTTTGCACACACACTCCCTGGATGCCAACCATGAACCTCTGCCCCAAACTTTCCAGAACGGCCTGTTATAGCACCACCAGGAGGCCGCTTTGTGCAAAACAAGTTTTTCAATGCCATATTTTGCACACACACTCCCTGGATGCCAACCATGAACCTCTGCCCCAAACTTTCCAGAACGGCCTGTTATAGCGCCACCAGGAGGCCGCTTTGTGCAAAACACGTTTTTGCACAGTACACCTACAGATTCTGTCCAAACATCACGCAAATTGGTACACAGTCTCTCTAGAGCCATTCAACGAAACGGGTCTTTCAGATTTATCAGACTCCATCCTGATTGGTTAAGATTGGCTTCCAAAGTTCACAGGAGTGCTCAGTTTCAAACAAAATGCTGCAAATCATGAACACATCGCGTGATTTCCGTGAAATTGTGCACCCACATTCCCACTAGGCCGAGGACGAAATGCCACATGAACAATTTCAACTCAGCCTCAAGGTGGCGCTATAACTGGCCGAAAAGTGTTTTTACCTCTAACTGCACGGATCTGTGGATAACCTGGTGGAGACCTGTGCCCGGAAGGGCACTTTTTCTAGTTATGTCTAAGTTTGTCCCGATCCAATCACGTGATCGGAAATCAGGGCTGATCACGTCATTTTCAAATGATTGGAATCGGATCGGAGCACAAAAAAGTGATCTGGACATCCCTAGTATCAAATTCAATATTATATCCATATCATGATTAGACTGGATATTGTCTGTGATTTTGGATATTGTACAATTGTGATAGCTATTGTTATGGCATAAATCAGGAAAAATCTGTATCCGGCAGATACTCAAAATCAAATGATCGGAATCGAATTGGGAGCAAAACAAAATATAGTATGTTAGTTTATTTTATGTCTCCATGTCTTTACAAGAAAGGACAAACATTTCGGCTATCCAGCCCTCGTCATCCCCTCTGGGTGTAAAGCCTGCATTTCTTTTGCTAAACGCAATGGAACCTGAATAATCTGACTGATACATCTCGGTCACGACTCCAGCGATAATGTGTAATGTGTACCAATGTGTCTGTGTTTTGGACAGAATCTGTAGCAAACGGTGTGTCTTGAAGCGAGGAGTGATGTTTATGTGTTGTTCAGCCTGAGTTTAGAGACTGACTGGACACTTCCATGCTTGGAATCTATACTTTGTACAACCATGCAGCTCCACTTAAGACTTCTGGAGTTACTGGCCTGGCTAAGGGCTCTACTACGCTTCTAACTGTTGAGGGAGTCAGAGGGTGTTTATCATTGGCTCTCCAGTCTCCAAGACCAGATTGTCTTAAGTCAAAAAGATCTTCTGATCTTCTGTTCACAAGCCTGCAGACTCTCTGACTCATGTGGCACCATGAGGATACATACATGTGCATTGAACTGTATGTACTGTAGGTATGTGTGCAAACGCCTCCGGCTGAATGCTTGTACAGTATCAACACACCGTGCTTTGCAGTTTACACACATTATGTAATAAGAACAGTAAAGTCAAAGTCGTACAATTAGTCACAGACGTTACCACAGTGAAATCTGTTCTCTGCATTTGACCCATCTCTTGGAGCGGTGAGCCGCAGCGTGCTCGGGAATCATTAGTTGATTTGATCCCCAATCCAACCCATTGATGCTGAGAGCCAAGCAGGGAGGCATTGGGTCCCATTTTTACAAGTCTTTGGTATGACATTTTACAAGTCTTTGGTATGACATTTTACAAGTCTTTGGTATGACCCAGTCATACCAAAAGATGTTGGAATATGTTGGAACAAACATAAAGGAGTTAGGCGCCGCTTGACTCATTCCGGTATGTTTGCTTCCCAGATGTACACAAAACAGGAAAGAGCGCACACCAGTGTTGGTGAGGTGCTGGCCTAAGGCAGTAAATAAGTAAAAATGAGAAAAAGGCCGCGCACGTAGCCACGATGCTGTATATTTATTATTATCCAACGTTTCGACCTAGGAGGTCTTCTTCAATTCAATTCAATTCAATTCAACACTGATAATATGATTTTGTAATACTTTATATCCATTTCTATATCAAATGTATAGACTACTTTTATATCTTGCATGTGTATTACATTTGGTACAGTAAGTGGAAAGGTCAGATTAGATGTCTCCAAGATAATCATGACATAATCATCTTTAATTATGTTATCTTAGATTCTCTCACAGAAGGCTACTACAGTACACTATGCTGTGTTCATTTAACCCTTGAGGTGTGAATTCAAAAAATATTAAAAATTAAAAATATATTTTAAATGCAGTCAATGCATAGATGTTAATATAGACACAAGTTCGCATCGGGTGGCGCAAGTGTACGAATGTAACCTTAATGGATCCATGTATTTGTACTTTTGCATTTTGTACTTCCAAATGATTTGTGAGGCTGTTTTGCACTTGAATGTCCTTATTCAGTTCTCTACCTATTTATGCCATAGTCCAATTCATACATACAGTATACCTTATCTAGAACTATTGATAGCATCTCATCCATATCAGGCTATAAGATAAATATTGGTCAAACTCTGAGGCCCTACCACTCACTTGTCACTTCATATTATCCTGAATCGTTGTTTCAGGCGGTCCTAAAATGAATGGCCTAAAAAGGGCATTTTATTTGGGCATAATCTTCCCCTCTAAATTGGATGAAAAAATGACAGACGGTACACTTTTACACATGCTTTGGGGTTGTACCAAAAATCCAGGACTATTGGACTGCTATACATGAAAGACTGGAGAGAATAACAGGGCCTTTTTATACACATTCCTTTCTGACCCAGTCTTTTCATTCCTGGGGGATTCTGCCACATTGAGGAATGCTTGCTCCTCCTTTAGCTAAATGGATACAAACGGCCATTATGTCAGGTATAGGAGGCTGTTGGTCAAGGACTGGAAGGCTCCATCTGCACCTGCACCGTCCCTCTGGGATGCCTCCATGGGACAATTGGCCGCTTACGAGCGACTGTCAAACAGGCTGCTTAACCCATTTAGGCCTGAAAAAAATTTCTTCTAAATCCTGACAGTTTTCTGAAATACCTATGTTTCTAGGCCTATATCACTCAATATTTCATGTCAAGGACCCCAAAAATGATCTGTAATTGGCCTCCGATCTGAAAATATGTTTTGAGTTGAGATTTGAGTTAAAAACGTTTGTTCTGAAAAATATATATTCCAAATTTGAGGCACATTTTCACGATCTTTCAAAAATAGCAGACGTACAAGTTCATAGCTTGTAGATCTGCTATTTTTCAATAGCTAAATTATAACAATGTTTAAAACACCAAAAGGGGTTCCTGCCTAACATGGGTTAATAGGACAGACGATTATGACTTAAAATGGGGGATATTATTATCACATGCACGTATATCGGGACTCTGATATTGTTTCCGGCTCTGAGTGAGCTCTGAACGGGCTACGTCTTTGGAGAAATATACTGTACACTTGGAGGACTCGAAGTCTGGCATCGGGGCTGGGGTGGACTGCGGTGTACTTCTGTGCAACTTTGTTTCATTGTTGTGTAAGTGTTTTGTGTAAGTGTTTATAAAATACATAAATACATACAGTATACCGATTATGATTTGTATTCGTACAGTCCTCGTTATAGGCAGTAACACGCGATATTTAACCACTATTCTCTATTCTGGGGTTGAACATTCAGCGAAAATAGAAGATGTACAAGCTCACAACTCATTGCAACGTGATGCATAATGAGCATGTCTATTTCCAGTGAATATCATTTAGCGTAAAGCCCTTGTGAATTCGGATTAGCAAAAATAGCTCTATAGCTCTAGTTTCATTTAACAAACAAATGTTCTCCAATAATGATAATCATGCCCAAAAATAGGGATGCCACATGATTTACAGCTACAGGATATAAAAGACTCAGCAAAAGAATGTGGAACCCATACTCCTTTTTGCGTATCTTAGCCTGTGTGCCCTAAAATGTGAGCGTTGAAGGGTCCATTTGTACATTGGTCCATTGTTAAATTAACACTGACTGTCATTGTTAAATTAATCCATTTTGGACTGACCAGATTCTACAAATGCCTTCTAAATCATGACCGTTTTCTGAAAAATTTCTACGTCAGTCATTCTCAAACTATTTCATGTCAAGGACCCCCAAGATTATATGAAATTGGCCGCCGACCCCCATCTGAAAATATGTTGTTCCAGCAAAGATTTGAGTTAAAAACGTTCGCTCTGAAAGAATATATATTCAAAGATTTGCGCCACATTTTCATGTGGTGCAAAGTTCATAGCTCAGTTCATAGCGCGGCACTGAGCTTGTAGATCTGCTATTTACAACAGCTAAAGCATAACATAATGCTTCAAACTCCAAAATGGGTTCCTGCCCAAAATGGATTAACACTGACTCCTGATTTTACTGTGTGGTGTTTGCTACCTCATACTGTTCTGGGAGCTCTAATTGAGGGTTATAATAATTTCATTCTAAGTTGTGTGTGTGTGTGTGTGTGTGTGTGTGTGTGTGTGTGTGTGTGTGTGTGTGTGTGTGTGTGTGTGTGTGTGTGTGTGTGTGTGTGTGTGTGTGTGTGTGTGTGTGTGTGTGTGTGTGTGTCGTCATAGTGAATTGGTAAGTCAAACATAAAAGTGCAAAGTATTTAGTCTGTTAATTTCTGTTACTGTACGTACTGTCCAGTAACAGAAATTAACAGACTAAATACTTTGCACTGTGTGTGTGGTTATTGCATAACGAGATTGAGTAGTATGTGACACATGCACCACAATTGAAGTGTTGTGTGGCCTGGTTGTCGTGTGTGTGTGCGTGCGTGCGTGTGCGTTGCAGTTATGCAGTACGATTTCCCATGCTGTCAGTGATTTGCAGTATCAATACTTTTCCACCTCCCCTAACACAATGCAATCATCATAATTTATTAACAACAAACAAATATAGCCTACTCATCCTCTCACCCATTTTAAAGACAACTATGAAAATGGGTGCAAATGTACTTGTAGGCTACAAAGACATTTAGGGTAGTACATCTCAGTATGGACTATACTATGGCTAATACAAATCATAGTGAATTTAGTTTACATGCTACAGAATGTCAACATGTTCTCAAATGCATGAAGAGAGAAGAGAGATGCATGTGTACTGTAGGCCCAGAGCCTCAGTGTATAGCCTATACTGTACTGTATATTATGCAACATTTTGACATGTTTCATTCATTGCAAACACTTGCTGTTATTAGATTGCATTTACTCTAAGAAGGTTGTGTGTGTGTGAAGCAGCGATTGGTTGACTGATTGATATGGCTGCTGCAGTCATATTACTCACACTGGGGCTATGATTCGGTATACGGGGAGGGAGGGAGATAAGATTCTGCCAGGATGGATGCAGGTCGGTCTCCACAGAGTACAGACAGTCTTATTCGCTGGCTATGTCGTTCTATCGCCTACTATGTGCAGCTAGGAGATGGAGAGAGGGGGACACTGCATGGGACCCCCTCCCATGCAGTGTCCCCCTCTCTCCATCTCCTAGTGGGGGGGGGGGGGGGGGGGAAGTCCCTCTCTCTCTCCCTTCCCTCTCTCTATCTCTCTCTCTCTCCCTGATACACGCACGCACGCACAATGGGAGAACGGTGGGCACTGGGCAGTGCTGGCAAAGGGTTGCATAGTATAGAGCTATATAGTCGAGTAATAATAACCTGTCCTGAACCAACTATAGTAGCAAGACCCAAAACTGCTAAAGCAGACTTGTCTGTGAAATCGAGAGGGTTTCCCCCTCGCCATCTGATATAGCCTATATGTAGCAATCTGCACTAAGGCTGAGCGAATACAAGTCATTCATTCAGAAATGATGGCAGCCTCCAAGCGGCCGGAGCCGCCGGACTATAGCGCTATAGAGCCCAGACAATGCTGAATGAACGCTGCACCGACTGACTGTCACGCGTTTATCAGGGCAATTTCGCTCAGATTCGCTGGGACTGACTGTGCAGCTACAGGTCTATACACTGACATCTGAGATTGTTCTCACAACAGCACAAAGAGACAGTATTTGGAGATGCTGTCAGTGCAGTGGCCGGGCTTTACAAAACGTCAATTAAAAAAATAAAAACATTTTCAAAATCTTACCTTTAATGTTGTGTTTGGATAGCTCACGGGCACCTTATGAAAAGTGCTGTTGGCGAGCACAGCCAATCTTATGTCTTCGAATATGGTGACGATGTCGTCCAGGAGGCATCGCTTGTCCCTGTAGCTCAGCACGCAGAGGTGCGCGAACGTGTAATTGAACCCCTTGTAATTGACGCGCAGATCCAGCACCTGCTTGTGGACCTGCAGGACCTGGTCGGCCAGCTCCAGGATGTTCCCGCCGGACCTGGCCAGCAGGATCAGCCTGCCATACCGGCCGGGGGTGTGCAGATCCGAGTAGAGCTTGTGCTTGGACTGGTCGATGGGGAACAGGCTGTTGGCGAGACTGCGCTCGATCTTCGCGAGGCTGTGGGTCGGCGCGACGAGCAGCTCGAGGTCCGTCTCCGGTTTGAAGCGGCTCAGCACGGTAGATCCGAAGATGATGGTGAGCACCGCGGGGACGGTGAGGAAGAAAACGGGATGCCTGCTAACGAATAAGCCGAGCCAGTAGAACGAAGCCTTGAGCCCTCTGTGTATCACTTGCCGCAGCATCCTCCACAAAAATCCAGCTTGCAGATGCCCCGTCTCCTCCGATGAAGCACGTGTGACATCAGACTATCCTCCCGTGTCTTCAGTTTTAGTCAATCCGTATACGAAAAATTACACCACCAGCCTCAAACACACCACAAGCGGCACCATACACACACGCACGCACGCGCGCGCGCATCGCACCACACACACACACACACACACACACTCACACACACACACACACACACACACACACACACACACACACACGCACACACACTCACTCACTCACACACAAACACACACACACACACACACACACACACACACACACACACACACGCGCTCACTCACCACCACCACCACCACAACACCTGGAAAAAACAGCACTGCAGCAATTCGTAGGAAGACAGACAGGCAGACAATACGGAGACAGACATTCAGCCATTGATTGCGCATCAGGTCGATCGACGCGATCCGTTTTTCCGTCTGTTCTCAAGCCATCATTCCTCCGTGGAATAGAAATAACCGCCGGCACCGTCCGTTACGTACGGTGGGAGCCTGCACCCTCCTCCGCTGCACCTGCTGCAATAGCAGCTCTGAGCCGCGGCCGTGTGAGTGTGTGCATGTGTGCCTCAACTCAGTCTGCCTCGGTTCGCCTCCGATGCTCTCTCTCACACACGGCCGGGTGGCGCCTGATGTACTTAACTGTAACCATGTGGCGGGTTGAATGGGGGGGGGGGGGGGGGGTATTAGGATATACCTGGTTATTTTTAGGAACAGCCCCAGGGCAAAACAGCCTCCTCACGAGAGTTGTGTGGAATATTCACGCAGGTGGTCGGCTAAAATAAAGTGGTGCACTTCCTGAAATGATTCGGTTTGCCTTCTGATTGGGGGAATATACAGTGCCATTATCCATCATCAGGCTATAGGGGCTTATCCGAGGTTAAAATAGAATACCACGGGGCAGGATGAGATGTCTAACAATATATAGGCTATATATATAGACTGATTAATTGATTCGATTACTTATTAGCTGTTTGCAAAAAATCACACCCGTGTGAAGTGAGGGGCGCTCTTATTGTCATAATATGTTGATCATCGATTGACATGCATCACACCGTGCTCAGCCAATCAAATCATCTCAAATTTGGTACACAAACACAAAAGCGGCATGGCCATATGGGCCGGCTAGCACAGGAAAGTACAGTGATGATACAAGGTCTTCTATAGAGAAGTTTTGAGGGGCGATATATCCCCTCATATATGTCCAGCTTTTAGTGTAGGCTACCGTATGTGCTAACACAAACTTTGTCCTAACACAAACATTAAATCTCATTGACAATGAATGGACAATTTTGAGTGTTCGTGTAAAAAACAAACATTGCGTGACACAAACATTGAAGAGGAAGATGAGATGATGCATGATGATAAGATAAGATCAGCCCTCACTTCACACGGGTGTGATTTTTGAGGGGCCCCATACAGCTTTTGGTATACACACGTCTCAATATTTGCCATTGACAATTAAAGGAGAAATTAGGTCAAATGTCCGTCAAATATGACGTAAATTTGTGGCAACACAAACATCAAATGCCATTGACAATGAAGGGAAATTTACGTCATATGTATAGACGAGAAAATCGGCGAACCAATCACATCAATTCAGTTGTTCATGAGATGACGTATACTGATAAGAGCGCCCCTCACTTCACACGGGTGTGATTTTTAAACACAAGAAAGCCTGGCTTGTTTCCATTGGGGTCATTTTACTGAATTCATCAAAATAGCCTATAGACAGTAGAATATAATGTGCCTTTCTGTGTGTTTGTGCTAATATTTAATGGCATATCGTAGGTAGGGCAGCCAACCTATAGGATTTCTCATTCAGAGAAAACAATAAACAACCTCCAAAGGTTCCACTTAGGCCTTTATATGTGTAGCCTGTGGGCCTGCCTGCAATATGAAAGGGCTTATAATAGGTGATTCACCAGGGATGATGACACACGTCACACACCTTGCATGCAGGTAGCCTACCTCTACAGCACTTCAAAGTCAGAGCCATGTGGATGATGAAGTAGCCTACTCTCTTGAGCCCAGGAGATTTGTAACCTCAAGGTCAACATGACATGCTGTTTTATCTCCATCTGGCTATATAGTCTCGTGCACTAACCGAGCAAACGGACGGCGCAAGTTTCTGCACCTGATCATCGGTTATGTTACACAGTGCAAAGCACATAGGCATATGCCTTGTGATGTGTATTGTTCCAAATCTTCTGTTTCAACCTCTTTGGGGAATGGGGATATTGGGTTTATATACTATTATATCAATAGTCTAGAATAATCTAATTCATGCTGGCATTTACTACAGTTACTGCACTGCTATTATTATTTTACTATTCCATGTTATTTCCTTATAAGCACATTGTAACCATACCTTGTTAAGAAGCATGTCATATAGGCCCATATATGGAGATCCCTGCCGTCAACTATATAGCAATGGTTTCTGTTGTGAATGACATCACATGCCCATACTTAGATATATCCAACGGCAGAGGGCATTAGAGGGGGAGGGGTGGGAGAGTGAGCGTGAGAAGGGTAGGGGGAGTATAGGGGAGGGAGAGAACCCAATTTCACCCACAGAATAACATGGTTAACGCACAGATGAGCCCATAATGGTTTGGGCCGGTATAAGGGTATATGAGGCCCTTTTACGCTGCACCGTCAAGCGGACTGCTCTGCCCATTACGTCTATCTGTCAGTGCTGTCTACCCATGCCCATAATACTCTGTATCTATCAGTCCTTTTTATATTGAGATCCCTGTCACTCCTTGGATCTTTTATGCAGTGTTGATTTTGACAGCAAGGTTGATTTAGTTTCAGTCAGTCTTTTGAATTCTAGTCATTCTAGTTAGTTCTAGTCATATTTTTTGTCAAATGTTTTACCTTTAGTCTAGTTTTAGTTAACTAAATATAAGATTTTAGACGACAAAATCTACAGTTGATTTTGTCGACTAAAATGCATTTTGGCGGGCCTTGATGGTGTCGTAATGACTGATTTTACACTTGGATGCATGCATTTTCAGAGTGCAACTCCTGAGGACAACCAAAAATTGTCTTTTAGTTCTACCTGATCCACTCCACTAGTCCCAGCCCCCCTAACAAGTTAGTCTGTATTAGTATGTTTGCTTCCTTCTTTCTTTCTTTCTTTCTTTCTGTCTTTCTTTCTTTCTGTCTTTCTTTTTCTTTCTTTCTTTCTTTCTTTATTTCTTGATGAAATGTCAATATATTTACTTAGTTTTAGTCGTCATAGCTTAGTTTTTATTTCGTTTTCTTCAGTGAAGAAAGGTACTGTAGTTGACGATCATTTTACATCAGTTTTATAGTTGACGAAATTTGGCTTCCACATGGCGCCACATGGGTGCACACACAAAGCCACGTGTTCGGAGCGGCGCTAGCCCTCCACGGATGCGACAGGGGGGCTCAGTGCACAGGGACCACCCGCATGGTGTTTGTGTTCCCGGAGCCAGAGCGCCAGCCGGTCAGGACGATGACCAGGTCTCCCTCCTTGACCAGACCATGGACTTTGCCTGCTTCCATGGAGAACTTGACCCGCAGGTCTACGTCGTCCTCCCACACGTCGGCGACGGGCTTGTCGTAGAGGACGGGGAAGATGGCGCGGTGCAGGTGTGCCTGGCGTGCCGTCTGGGCGTTACGGGTGACGGCGATGATGGGAACACGGGGCCTGTAGCGCGAGAGCAGGTGGGCCGACGTGCCGCTCGTGGTCACCACGATGATGGCGCTGGCGCTGCAGCTGAACGAGGACGCCACGGCGCCCACGGCCACGGCCTCCGCGGGAACCCTGGTCAGGTGGGCGCTTTGCCTCAGCTCCTCGAAGAGCTGCTTGTGGAAGACGGCCGCCTCGGCCTCCCGCGCGATCATGTGCTGCATGTGCACTGCCTCCAGGGGGTAGTCTCCCTTGGCGGTCTCGCCGCTCAGCATGATGCAGTCGGCGCCGTCCAGCACAGCGTTGGCCACGTCGGTGCTCTCGGCGCGGGTGGGCCTGGGCTTCTTGATCATGCTCTCCAGCATCTGCGTGGCGCAGATGATGGGCTTGCCGGCCCTGTTGCAGCGACCGATCATCATCTTCTGGGCCAGGAACACCTTCTCCGTGGGGATCTCGATGCCCAGGTCGCCGCGGGCGACCATGATGCCATCGCTGGCCTCCATGATCTCGTCGAATCGGCGCACTCCCTCGTGGTTCTCCAGCTTGCTGATGATCTTGATGTTCTTGCCCTTGTCGCCCAGGACGGCTCTGACCTCGTGGACATCTGTGGCCTTGCGGATGAAAGAGGCGAAGACCATGTCCACTCCTTCCGCCAGACCAAACTGCAGGTCCTTGACGTCCTTCTCCGAGACGGCAGGCAGGTCCACTGCGGCTCCGGGAAGGTTGATTCCCTTCCTGCTGCCCAGGGTGCCGCCGTTCTCAATCTCACACATCAGGTGGTCATGGCCGATCTCCTTGACCTGCAGGGACAGGAGTCCGTCATCAATGTAGATCTTGCTGCCGATATCGACCACATTAGCAATGTTCTTGTAGTCCA
Source organism: Protomyctophum parallelum (assembly GCF_964188405.1). Classification (NCBI taxonomy): domain Eukaryota; kingdom Metazoa; phylum Chordata; class Actinopteri; order Myctophiformes; family Myctophidae; genus Protomyctophum; species Protomyctophum parallelum. The sequence goes on along the minus strand of NC_139717.1, from coordinate 23,595,695 downwards.
GCCAGAGGATCTCGTCGTCGCAGTTTTCCTGGAAGGCATCGTCCCACGTCAGCTTGATCGTGTTCCCCTTCTTTAGCTCCACCTCGGCTGTTCCACTGCCCTTAATGAGTCCCGTCCTGATCTCGGGGCCCTTGGTGTCCAGGGCGATGCCGACGGACCGGTAGTGGACGCTGCCGGGTCCAAAGCTCTCACAGGCCTCACGGATGTTCCTGATGGTCTCTGCGTGGTACTCGTGTGAGCCGTGAGAGAAGTTCAAGCGTGCGATGTTCATTCCAGCCTTGATCATCTTCTTCAGCGTGTCGACGGAGCGAGAGGCCGGCCCGATGGTGCAGATGATGCCGGTGTGTCGTGTGGTGGAGGGCTCCGAGTCGATGTCCAGCAGGCACATGTGTTCCAGAAGGTTGTCGGCCGTAGCAGCATTAAGCTGCTGGGCCTGGATGAAGGGAGAGAGCTTGTGTTTCTCTGGCAGAGACATCTGGACGTCTTGTGGATTTACACTTTCAGTGAGGAAAATGCTTGTACCGATAAGGTATTTATGGCAGTTACTCACCAGACTTATATAGGCTACAGGTGTGACTCATCGCAACTTATTGGTGACAGAGGATCTGCACGTTACATCATCATATCCGGAAAGTTGGTCTCATGTGCACATGACCATATATGGGACATTCCCGTGCTGGATATAGACGGACAAACTAATACAGTGATACAGTAATACATCAAAAAAGCTCATAAAACAAATGGATTGATGGATGGATGGAGTAATTCGATCATAAACCAGCCTAAAACATAGGTTAAAGCACTTCATTGCGTTTCTCTCCGCATCATTGCAGCGCACCACACACACACACACACACACATACACACATACACACAGTCACACAATCTTCTCGGATCCACCCGGTATTACCTTAGAGTATATATATGAATAGAGAAGGCACCCAGAGGAAACACTGAGGCGAAATGGACATAGTGGGCGAATTTGATATTGCAGCCTGGCCCCAAACACATGAACGTGCTGGTCCGTTGACTATCATTGTGCACGTTCACGACGGCAGCACGCTTGTGTGCGTTCAACGGCAGCGCGTTCATGTGTTTGGGGCCACTCACTATTGCAATCCATCCCAGAATGCACTCTGTTCCTACCCGGAAGGAGGAGTGAAATCAACTCATGCGCTTTTGAGAAACTTAATGCAAGTGGATGGGGTATTAAGGGTATTACACATAATGATAGACAGACCCGAGTTCCGAGGTAATAGAACCGAACCGATACCGACCATGCAGGCCACAAGTGACTTTGATAAAAACCACTTGGTCCTGTTGGTTATTTTCGGAATCGGGTGACCCATGAAGAGCTCTAATACCCATATAATGGGCATGCCCCTTTTGTGGCCATATATGGAGCTGAGTGATTTGTTTGCGCCTGATGCCATGACGACACATTGAGGTTAGAGGACACACTAGATATTCATCAGAGGTCAGCCGGCTGGCCGGTTGGTCCTCTCTTGAGCCGGCAACGCTGGCATGCAGATTCTGACATGTGCTCAGCTTGACAAATCACCACAGGAAAGAGGGAGAGAGGTTGAGCGAGGTTGAGCGAGAGGAAGGGAGAGAATCCTGCGCCACCCATTAACCCTTATCCTCAAACCTATATTTGCCATTTTTTACTATTTTGCTAAACCTTTTAAAATAGTTCAAATAGCAGATCTACAAGCTAACGTGTCGATGTAGATCGGCTATAGTTCAACTATTTAAAAATGTTTTTAAAAATGTTACATAAATATGAACGCGTGTGTGCACACGCACACACGCACACAGTCGTGCATCGAACGCACTGACAATCCGATCAATAGGTCTGAGTCATAGTGCTGGGGGCTTTGTAAGAGTACCCGTCTGTCTGTCTGTGTCCCCTTTATGCCTGTATAATATGGACATATCTCTGTTGTCAGTCCTTGTCCGTTGTCCCTTTTATTACTTTCAACTGCAACAATTATTTAATATACATTTTTACCTTCCTATATCGGGCTCTGTAGTCTTGTACATTGTATACAGTATGTATCCTATAGTTAAATGCGTTTTCTCACAGGGCCCTTTACTGTACAATGCATCTGCAGTGAGAATATTTAATGATGTACTGTAGTCAGACGTTTCCATTCTGAGTGGGTGAGACAATACTGTCCTCTTCCTGGACAGTAAATCCTCCCCTTTAAGAGGGAATTAATTAAAGGCCACCCAGCGTTCACTTTCCATTTGGCCTCTGAACATCGCCAAGTGGTTACCTTATGAGACGAGAACCAACCTAGTCAGCAGGAGGAAAGGAAAGGGACTACTGTTACTTCTTATTACGGCTTGGTTGAATGTTTGTTTCTGGTCAATCACTGAATGGATAATGACCGCTGAGCTCAATGAGAAATGCACTCTGTCGAGGTGCCAACTACTGCTACAGCGTACAGTAGTATAATGTCTATTACAACTGTTGTTCTAAATACTTTAGAACCGTTTTTTGACCATAATATACCAACCTTGAAACGCACCTTTTGTTACGTCAACATAAGGGACCACCATTCTTACCCCAACATACATGCATACATACATACATACATACATACATACATACATACATACATACATACGGACCAGCACGTTCGCTGGTATGCTGGTACCATAGACTGTAAAAAATATGGACAAAGCGTTCGCCGGGTCTAACATGAACGTAAAATGAAGCCTGTAATAATATGGTAATTCCTGATGTAAGTCGCCATCTTTCTAGATCCGTTTGGTACCAGCTGGCCATTGGCTGGCTCCGTTTTGGACCAGCTGGCCATTGGCTGCCCAGACAACGAGGCGGGACTTCCCCCCTTCTTCTCCGTTGGTTTTTATTTTGACTCGAGTGGGAGGGGAATCCCGATCATAGACTGTAACGGTAGCCACGCCCCTCAGAACATACGCAATGGTTTTTTTTCTTTATGGTCATTTTTTTAATTAATGGGACCATAATTTTCCAAAAAGAATATTATGACATTAGAAATGAGACTTTAAACTAGTGACTGGAAGAAGAAAGTATTCATGACCATGTTTATTAAGGTAATACAGTCTAGGTGAAGTTGGGCCAAAATACATGGGCCTCTATGGAGCTATGGGGCTTTTTGGGTCCAGTCCAGCGCCACAACAGGCCATTATATGAACTACCGATTTCAAATGAGGCTTCACGAAATATCTGGCTGACTGCCCCCCTGGTACATACGTACCCAGGTGAAAAATAAATATATTTAGTATACTTTTTTAAAGTATACTAAATGTACTTATTTGTATTTGAAACTATTTGAATTTAAATTGTGCTATTTTGAAACTACTTAAGTTGTACTTTTTATACTTAAGTTGCACTTAAGATCTGCTAAAACATATCTTAAATATATTTTTTCTATACTTTTTAACCCTTTTGTGACAAAAAAATTGTGTTAAATTGAAAATATACTTCCAGTATCCCAAGTATACTTTTTCCGATGAGTGAAAAGCATATTTAGATTATATTTATAGTGTATTTTAGAATATATCGAGTATATATCAAGTATTAAATAAATGCATTTTAAATATACTACCAATGTGTTAATAGAATAACATTATGAACTAATGTGCTTAAAATATACTTTGTTATCTCAAATACACTATCGGATCTACTTAAACATATCTTAAATATATTTTTCCTATACTTTTTTAACCCCTTCACAACTAAAAAGTGTTTAATTGAAAATATAATTTCAGTATCCCAAGTATACTTTTTCCGATGAGTGAAAAGCATACTTATATTATATTTATAGTGTATTTTATAGTGTATTATAAGTGTATATCAAGTATTAAATAAATACATTTAAAATATACTACCAATGTGTTAATATAATAACATTACAAACTAATGTGCTTAAAATATATTTGATAGTATACTTGAAACTAATACAAGTATACTTCAAATGAATTACTTTTATACTCCAAATAATTTTTAAGCATTATATATAATATATATATACTTTGGAAAAGCACACATTTGCATATATTTGCATATATAACTCTTAATTGGAGCAACGATGTTACTATACATATGAATGGGAAAAGGGGAGAGAGACTGACCAAACCAACAGACATTTAGATTCATGGTTTTACTAACAAATCACATAAAACAACATAAATCACCAAATAACTCCACAACAAAACCCTAAACACAATGACCCATAACATAACTCCAGTATACATTCTAATATTCAAACACAAATAAGAACAATAACACACGGTCCTTGGCGCCCCAGTGTATGCTGGGAAATGGATTTCCTCTAGCCACTCCCATTTCACCTGGCAGTATTTATAGCACATTAGTACTTAATATACTTAAACTTAATATACTAAAAGTTTATACTTGTATTGTATTTATAATGTATTATCTACAAATATATTTACTTAAAATACGCTAAGAGTGCATTTAAAAAATACAATCTACAAATATATTTTTTAATTATTATATTAAAGTACATCTTACAATAAATGCATGTTCAGGTTAACTTGCTATGAATATATTGCTAATGGACTTAAAATATAATAATCACAAATGTATTTTTTATTATTATATTAAAGTACATCTTACAATAAATGCATGTTCAGGAGAACTTGCTATGAATATATTGCTAATGGACTTAAAACATAATAATCACCAATATATTTTTAATTATTATAATTAAAGTACATCTTACAATAAATGCATGTTCAGGATAACTTGTTGTGAATATATTGATAAAGTACTTAAAATATAATCATCACAAATGTATTTGTGATTATATGTATTTAAGTTAGACAAAAGTAAACATGAAAAGCATATTTTCATACTATTTGAAATATATTTCTCATTTAGTACACTTATCACAAATGTGCTAAATCACAAATTAATTTATGTTCACTTATATTATATTTAGCAAAAATGTATACTATTAATATGATTAGAGACACAAGTATACATTTAACATACTTTCTGTGTATGGGAAACGGGCTCGGATGTGACTAGCCAGACTTCAGCTCCCGGTAGAAAAAGGAGGGCTGGGATTTATTGTTCTATCACTACGCCTTTAGTACAAGACACCTGGCTCATTGGGTTCTCCCCCCTGAGAGAGCACCGCCCTGGTATCAGATCGAACAATTGGCTCTTTCCCCTCTCCCTCCTCTTATCGGTTTATCCACAAAAAAGTCTCCCCAGGCTCAAGCGCACCCTGTCATTTCTCATTTACAAGAAACATGGAAAACAATTTGTCGAATTTTCAAAACAAACCCATACAGTACCTCAGCTCAGAATCAAGTATTTGGCGGAATCCTAAATTGCATATTAATAAAGCTCCATTTGTACGGAAGGGATGGGTGAATAAGGGAATTCTTACTTTGGGCCACAAAGAAGAGACTTTAAAATCGTTTGATGACCTTGTTACAGAATTTGACCTTCCCAGATCTACATTCTGGCAATACTTGCAATTAAGGCACTTACTATGTGGAATATTTGGTTCACCCAGAACTCCGCCTCAGCATTCTGAGGTGTTGCCTGGCATCACCATGGTGTTTGGTACAGGTCACGAGGCCTCAGCATTCTGAGTTGTTGCATGGCATCACCATGGTGTTTGGTACAGGTCACGAGGCCTCATTTTACTATTCTAACATCTTCATTGAAAACGCCAGGGTACCTGGCGTGTCAAAAACTGTGTGGGAGAGGGATTTGAATATTGATATTGAAGAGGAGGAGTGGGATGAAATCTGCAGAAATTCAACAAAAATGTCTAAAGATACCAGAATCAAATTGATTCAATTTAAAATTCTCAACCGCTTCTATTGGACACCCTCACGGTTGCACAGACTGGGTCTTAAGGACACAGCTGAGTGCTGGAAGTGCAAGGATCCATCTTCGGTGGGCACCCTGGTTCACGCTTTGTGGGACTGTCCTGTAATTGAGTTATTGGAAACAAATTCATAATTTTAGAAATTACAACGGTTGATTTTCCCTTCTGCCCTAGGCTTTACATACTGGGTGACCCAATGAGGTGCTAATGAGGGGTTGGAAAGCGTCAGGGAGTCCCTCGTTTCATGACTGGTTTGTGGAGTTAGGCAAGGTTGCAGCATACGAAGAAATGGCATATAGGGCCCAGGCCGTAGCGTAACGGTCTGGGCACCGGACTGGTGATCCAGTCGCGGTGTGCCGCGGGTTCGACTCCCGGACCCGACACGGCCTTTACCGCATGTCATCCCCCCATCTCTCTCCCGTTTCCTGTCAGCCTACTTTCTATCCCTTAAAAAATCAATAAAGGCGTAAGCCGCAAAAAATATCTTAAAAAAAAAAAAAAAAAAATGGCATATAGGAGGTCTGACAGACTGGACAAATATATACGGAAATGGGTAGGATACATAATGCATATTGCTGTCAATCCCATTGTGGTGTGAGCGCAACGTCTGTTTTTCTTTCTTGTTTTCCGTGAAAGTGTACACCCAGGTGTAATGGCATTTCTTTTTCCCTTTTTTATTATTAATTTGTTTTGTATTGTATTGTATTGTATTGTCTGTATTGTTTTATCTTTTCTGTAAATATTTCGTTGTGTAATGTATTTATTATTTTCTTGTCTAGTTTTGTTTCGTTTGTTGTCTTAATTGTTTGTGAAACTAAATTGAAAAAGCAATAAAATTTTGAATCATAAAAAAAGTGTACTTAAGTATGGAATAAATATATTTATTTTTCGCCTGGGTAGTCCCCAGTGAATAGACATGTTGCCCACTGGTAACCTTACTTTGGAATTATTTTTAAATACATGAAGGTATTGTAGGCTGGGATTTTACAAAAAAGCCCCCCTTTTAAATACATACATACATACATCCATCTCAGAAGTTGAAGCAGTTTTTAAGGACCCACATTTAGGCCAGTGCAATACAATGCCTTTTTTAAACCCTAACCATTTTAACCACATACGTATACATACATACATACATACATACATACATACATACATACATACATACATACATACATACATACATACATACGTATACATACAGCCGATCACCAAACATACCTTGGTTACGTCATCTAGGCTGGTGGTCCCTTATTTGCCGGTGGACAACACCGACATACGTACATACATACATACCCAGCCGATCGCAGTACTTGCGCAAGTAATAACAGACCTCTGTCTAATAAAAGGCTCAGAGCACCTGCTGCACTGCTTGTCATCCAGGGAGTGTATGTGTGCAGTTTCACGTTGATCGTGCAGATTAGCTGCCCACAGATGGCCGGACAGACAGGGTGCAAAACGAAAAACCACACCTTCACCTGACAATGATTACAACAATGAAAGTTACAAAAATGAGTATAGGCTTTATTCACGAAATGTGAACAGAACAACATTGCGGACAGATTGCTGTATAGCAATTAATAAGAGAAGGGTATAAATATAGGTATATAGACGTGCTTGTTATTTACCTTTTTGTTGATTTCTATGTACTGTTCTATTTGATCTATTCCTAGGTACTGTCTTTGCTGCTCAGATGTTCTTGTTTTATTCCTTTTATTTTATTGTACAGCACCTTGTAACAACTGTTTTGAAAGGCGCTCTATAAATAAAATTACCTTACCTTACCCTTACCTTACCTTCATAAAAACAAATTATTTTCTCATGTTTGTTAAAATGTTATGTTAGTCATTGTTATTTGTCTTGATTTAATTTTAATTTGTCTGTCCTCAATAATAGGAAAATAATATAATTTTTAAATGTAAAGCCTGGGCCGCATGTGACCCCCCCCCCCCCCCCCCCCCCATAATGTGTGCATTAATTTCTGTATGTATATATGCGTGCGTGTGTGTGTGCGTGTGTGCGTGTGCGCGTGCACGGGGTCACTTCATGAAAGTGATTTTCCACCTGAGCGGAGGTTTCCCCAAACACTGCTGTTGTTCTATAATCCTACAGGGTGCTCTGAAGGCTCCAGTGTCATCCTCGCTCCTAATCACAGCAATTCATCAGCACCTTCACACCAACACACACACACACACACACACACACACACACACACACACACACACACACACACACACACACACACACACACACACAAGAGCACCGCATAGACTATAGGAAGAGGCCCTCCCAGAAGCTGAAGCCTGCCCATGGGTATTCTTTATGCAGAGATAAGAGATTCACTAACACAGCCACGTTTCAGTCGGCACGGTGCGTTCGTAGTATATTATTCATGCACATATATACCGGTATACATACTCCAGTTACATATACTCGGGCTACCCTATACAGGGCAGGCACGCACAACAAACATGACAGAACTTGTGTGCCCCTGTCAGCATGCACATAATACACCTCAAAGGCTCAAACATAGACGGTATTTAATTAGACACACTGTTGATATGTCCAGCTGTGTGTGTGTGTGTGTGTGTGTGTGTGTCATAGAATTGGTAAGTCAAACATAAAAGTGCACTGTGTGCGTGTGTGTGTGCGTGCGCGCCCATTATTTGTGCCAATTATAGCCAAGATAGAGTACAGCCTACAGAGAAATAGTGCAGCCAGCATGGTGGCCTGACAGAATCCTATATCACGGTGAGCTTGTCATTGAACCACAATGTTAAAGATGACTTAGAAGTTTAGCTCTGATGAAAAGCCAATAATGGCCAATTTTGTGACTATACAGCTGCCACCCATACTGTCCATTTTTCTCACCCAGGGTCAATTATCTAATGTAATCCTGGGTGCTACACTTCCTCTGCCAATGTAGGGGGGCAGTAGACTGACCTCATGCTTCCTTCTATGCATGAGGAGTCCAAGCTGCTTCTTTTCACCTGACAGGGGAGAGTTTCCCCAGCCGGACGTAGGCCTACCGTAGCGTGTGGAAGGAACACGTTATTCCGACCAGTTCCTTTCCCCTCCATCAGGCGCCCCGGCTGGCCACGGGGAGGTAGTTTTGAGACCAGGATTACTGCATGTTTTTTGTGAGGGTACCTACCCTAGGGGACACGGGGAGAAGAGCCGGAGCTTATTGAGCTGCAGGATCTATTGCATGTAGAAAGGTTGTTCCAAAACAAATTAAAAGAGAAAAGCAATAAAAAGTGAAGGTAAAACAAAAGCAAAAATTATTATTACTGAAATAGCCCACACTTAACAGTATCATTACCATAACATTCTGTTGAAGTAGCCATGAAAATCCCTCAGAGATGCTACAAGATATTACCATTTGTTTTATTAATGAAGCAATTAAACCGTTGTGCTGTAGCTTACTTTTCTGAACAGGTTGTTGGCACAATGTCATCCTCGAGATCATGATTTATCTCGTAGGCAAAGACATTCCCTAAGAGCTGTCTATCATATAAATTAATTTGGCTGCACAGGGCTGGACGCCAATGGCTGCAGAGCTATTTTTATCCAGTTTAAACATTATTTGTGGGACTAAGAAAAGCCATAATAGAGCATGTCTGAGTCAGGTTGTGCGTTGGACTGGCGAGTGGGAGGCCCGGGTTCAATCCCTGCTTCCGCGCAATGCTACGGCATAGGCAGCTTAATCTAGATGCAGCTGCGCGACATGAGACAAATTAATTAGAGCGACAGAGAGAGAGGAGTGTGTGTGCGTACGGGTGTGCATGTGTGCGTAAATTTAACAAAGGTGCAGACGATTATGAAATCAGCTGGGAGTGCTCGACGTTTGCGCTACTCTATGCCGAATTGAAGTGGACTCGGTCCGGGGTACCACACTTTTTTTTTCTCCCTGCAGGGAAATAAAAACGTCTGGGTTTCGGAGGCTAGAATCATATTGACCAACGTATTCAGTTGTTACATTTATTTATGGTTGTGCTGCAGGTGTTTGTTTCATAAAGAGCTGCAGCAAATTGCATATTTGTGGTTCCAATTCTCTTCGCTTCCCTCGTCTATTTGGAGGACAGGATCACTGGTCTCTGAAGCACTGAGGCTTGTATAAACAACAACAATGGCAACAGAGAGGACTTGCGATGAAGCATCATTCAGTATTCAGCTTGCATGTGTTGCCTTTATAATGGAAGAGAACACCATGAATAGTTGAATAGGAGGAAACAAAAATGAAACATTTTCTGCCTGTGTGTGTGCGTGTGTAATTCATGATGATTAGCAGTGTTGGAAACTAAGTAACTAAAGTAACGTTGCTGGAATCGAACCCAGGACCTTCTAGCTGTGAGGCGACAGCACTACCGTCTGTCCCACCGTGTTTATTTATCAATAATAAATACAAATTATTTATTTTTTTCCACTTATTTTTTACATCTATGGATATTGTTAGGTATGTCCATATCACCACCACCATATGCTCTAAAGGTGAGAAAAACATATTTTTCATTTCACCATGTCTTTAAGGCAGTGGTTATCAGATTTCCGTCTGACTGAGAAGCCTATCCAGTGGCATATCACATGCAGGACTTCATTCTTAATAAAAATGAGTGCCACTGTGAAAACAGGGGCAAGGCTACAAGGGTACTTATATGCATGGTCTTGAAATCCCTACCGTAGAATTTGCACCAATGGATTTTTTCCACTCCTCTTCCTGCCATTTAGGAGACAGTGATGGAGCCCTCAGGTCCTCCCCTTCAGCTCCGTGGTCCATAAACTCTGTTCAAAATGCACTATACACTTCTCTTGAGACACAGTCAGCTCCTTTTTCATCTATGTAAGTGTATCTCAGGGGGTGTTTGGGAAGTGCTGGATCTTTGAACTGGCTAATCAACTCCTCCAGAAGATTGACCTCATGAAGTTTTATAGTGGATCAAAATAGGGTAGAGCCACACTCACAAAATTAATGTAAATGCTTCTTCTAACTCGTAGCAGCAGCGGTCAAACAAACAGTGTTGTGTCAGCTATCGAAAGCGTAGCTTGTAAAGCTACAAGTAGCTCACCATGGCATAGCTTGATCAAGCTACATTTCTGACCCTGGAGAGCACCCACTTGGACAGGAGAGAGAATAATGTAAAACATTAAATAAAAAAACCTCTCACGTTTATTACAATATTATTAAACTTCACTTGTGACTTTTTTGTTTTTATATTCTATTACCATTAAGACGCCCTGAGGGCAAGAAGCGACCGGTCGCGTGCACACATCCGACTGCTGGGCGAGCGCCTGCACTTTGGCATGGGGGGTCAGATCAACATAATTATGGAATGAATTCTGTACTGGCCATATATGGAGCATGTCTTGAGTGTACAGGGTTTGGTGAGGTCTGGCCATATATGGAGTGTGTCTTGAGTGTACAGGGTTTGATGAGGTCAGATCAACATATGTAATGTCACAACAGGTCAGCTTCATATATGGAGATCTAAGGGTGGCAGTGGGGGCAGTGTCTTGAGTGTACAGGGTTTGATGAGGACCCAGGTAGGTCTGACCGGGCCTTAAGTTTCAGGCCTGTTGAGAACTCTAGTTTTCGGGGCGGGCCCGTCTATAGAGTTTGAATGGCCACCTAGGTATCAGTCAAAAGGGAGACATCGAAGAGGAAGGACGGGTGGGGAAAATGGAATGTCAGAACAGGTCAGGAGGTTGTTTATTTGCAGCAACATCTTGGCTCATTTCTGATGTCTTTGGTGGGCTAAATCCAAAACAAGTTGTAGCCCAGAAGAAGCAAGTATACTGACGTTGATGATGAGGAGAGACGTTTGTCGAGTTGTTGTTTTGTTGGAGGAAGTATAGGAACATTTCTTTTTACAGTTTATGGGAGGCACGCGAACGTGGAAGGTAAATAGGTAATATGATTTACTATTATTGTGTGTTGTGATGATGTGCCAACTAACTGCTGCTGGCTGCTGCTAATGTTAATAATATAGATCTAATATAATCTATTGTGTTCTGACGGTCGGGCCGCTGTGCTGAACTGATGGCCAATTAAAAAGCCCTCCTCTGTTACAAGTGTTCTGGGCTGGCCACTGTTGACTATTATGTAAATATGTTTTGATGATCGGCGTCTTGCCATACATTGTCACTGCATGTAGACTAAATATGCCATTTTTTTCCTAATAGGTTTCTGTGCCATAGCCTGCGTGGGTGGCAGCGTGGCGATTCTGCATTTAGTTTATTTATTTGAAATCTGTTTTGATATAAATAAAATAAATGTCAAAGTTGTTCTGTCTGGCACTGCAAGTGTCTTTGCTATTATTGCCAACACTGAAAAGCTGCTCAGATGCAGCACTGGCTGGGACACCAGTCTTGTACTTTATAAATAGCTGATCTACAAGCTCAGTGTGTTGCTTTGCAATGCATTGTAAGCTTGTAGATCTGCTATTTTCAAAAGTTTTGTATACATTTTTAATACAATCTGCATAATGAGTACATTTACTTTTTGTAATTTGAGTGCATTTTGATGCCTTTTACGTAAGTATACATTTTGAATACCAGACCATTACTTGTAACAGAGTAGTTCTGTATTGCAGTATTGGTACTTTTACTAAAGTAAAACATTTCAGTACTGCCTTCGAGTTATCGAGGTGGTCAATGGCGCTGTTGTAGATCACTCACCTTGAATTTCTTCAGGCGGCGCAGACAGTTTCTGTGTGAAACAAAATAAACTCTATATATTTTATCTCAAACCTTCCACAGCCCACAGGGATTCTTTGGACAAAAGAACAGCGAGTGCCTCTAAGAAGTGTTTAGGGGGCACGGTGGCACAGTCGGTAGTGCTGTCGCCTCACAGCTAGAAGGTCCTGGGTTTGATTCCCGCTGGGGAACTGGAAGCGTGTTCCCTCCTCCGCGTCATCAGTGCCCATACCCGAGGCGGGATTGGCGAAAGGGCCTTTCTGTGTGGAGTTTGCATGTTCTCATGTCCCCTAGGAGGGTACTGGGTAGGTACCCTCACAAAAACATGCAGTAATCCTGGTCTCTAAACTACCTCCCCCTGGTCAGCCGGGGCGCCTGATGGAGGGGAAAGGAACTGGACGGAATAACGTGTTCCTTCCACGCGTTACGTCCGACCGGGGAAACTTTTCACCCCTGTCAGGTGAAAAGAAGCAGCTTGGACTCCTCATGCATAGAAGGAAGCATGAGGTCTGTCCGCTGCCCCCCCAAGTTAAAACCTGGGAGCTGACCAGTACAACCACAGTCTTGTACTGTTGGCCACTAAGCAGCTCCAGGGGGAGCAGTTGGGGGTTCAGTGCCTTGCTCAAGGGAACTTCAGCGGTGTTGGCTGAGTGATGACAATCACTTCCCCACCCAGATTTTTCCTGCCCGTCCGGGGAATCGAACCAGCAACCTTTTGGCAACAAGGGCGCTCCTCTAACCATTAGGCCACCGCTGCCCAATTGAAAGAGAATAGAAATATCATTAGTATTGCAGTTAAGAATATGAATATCCATGAGATACAAGTACAACAAGACATTTCACACATTTGCCTAAAGTGCCATTTGAACAAAAGACAATTTATTATAGCAGTGCATGCATGTGAAAAAACACTGAATTGTTTTTGTTTCGTTCACAGCAGAGATGAGTGACAACAAAATACTATTCATATTGCACTGTGGTTAAATAAAAGTGTTGTAAAGCAATGCATTTGTATGTGATATTGTTAGAACAAAAGCAGGAGATGGAGTCTGTTACTCTGCCCTACAGTGTTTTCATATTTTCAAATATGGCCCCCTATCACAACACAATCCATAATTGTCATAATAAACACAACTATGTACATACATGTATGATACATACATGTATCAACATAGATTCCCATATGTTTCGAAAAAACAAGATGCCAGATGAGGCTTTACCATCTTTAAACATTGTTTTACTGTCACTTCCAACATGGTGACACTTTTAACTTGTCGACTGCACAACATTCAAAAACATTATTTGAAGTGTGCCAGTGAGCACTGAATAAGCTGCAGATATAGGCCTATACTTCTATATCAAGAGAAGCTCCATGTGCATTTTTGTGGTTTGCAGACAAAAGACTTCCGTTAGTGCACAGTGCACACAGCAGGGCAATTGATGAATGGCCCTATGTTTTCCACTTCACTGTCTGTCTGAAAATAGCTCCGGGTCTGGCGAGGAACATCAGTAAACTCAGCTGTCACTTGGATCCCCAAAATACCTGCAACATAGACATGACTAATACTATACACACCAGGCGTGCACAAACATGTGGGTCATCGGACTAATCTACTTATCTATCAAGTTGGAATCAACAATAGCATAGAAATGCAAATTTTTATAAAGAAAAGTTAACTTTGAAACATACTCCATTGAGTCATTGTTTTAATGGGGTCGTGAATCACCCTGAAGGGATTTATTTTCTCAATAATGACTCCGTGCTAATTTTCTTTATTACACAACTTCTAACACAGACATAATTGTACTTAAAAGTTTAGGATTATAATGATTTAAATAGTTTTGCTTAGCCTATAGTCTAGTATTTATTCAGTTTGAGAAATCCCATGGTCTTGGTATGTTCAAGTTGGTTGCCTCAACAGAGACTAACGATTGTATAATCTATGAGTATAATCTATGATGCTGCAGGCCTGCTTTACCTTTTATTGGCACAGCGGCAATCTGGGAACCCATCGGCAAAACAAAGAAAAAACTGCACCCTCTGCTGTTGCACAGAATCTGTTCTTGAGAGATTAGCACAGCAGTGATGCGATCAGGAATGAAGTCCTTGTGTTAAGCTCCATATAAGTATCACAGACATGCCAATAATGACAGGAAACTGTCGTCATTGAATTTAATGCTTAAATGTACCTAAAGTGATGTCTCTCCTTCGTAGTGGCCTGATTGTATAGTGCTTAGTTTTGCTATTCTTCATCAACTGAACACCTGACATAATATAGCTTACCTATCTTTTTTGCATGAAATGGCTTGGAAGCTAATTCTTTGAAGGTGCCTGAAGGTGCCTGAAAAAAATAATATGTATTGATCATAATATGATATATAGAATAGAATACATTATAGAGCATATACAATGACTTACACTATTACATTATTTAATGTACTTGGTTTCTCTGTTGTGATTTTTTTTAGTTTATACCATGTTGGTAGTTATGTGATGACGTCAAGCGATGACGCTGAAATTAAGTTATAAAGGGGTAGGGTTATATAAGTTTTTAATTTCAACCTACTCCTTTCTGAACATACAAAGGTTTTTTTTTTAAAGAAGAGAAAAAAAATTATACTTGCGTCCAGTGAGGCTTGTTTTTCTTTTGTTGTTTATACTTTGGGAATATTATTTTTGTTTTCTATATTGCACTTATTTTAAATTCTTTGACTTATGTTCAGAATAAAGTTTTTCATTAATTAATTCATACCTATAGCCTAGTAGTCTCTCTCACAGACTGTTGCCTATACTAGGCTACTCTGAGGTTCCATTTGGTAGCACGCAGTAGCCAAAGATAATGAATGGAATTTTGACAGAAGTTAGTTAGTTCGTGTGAGTTTCAGTGTGACATAATTTTGCACAGCAGTTAGTTAGTATCTCTGCCATCTGGTGCGTAGTCATTACGACCACACATAGTAAGCTTGGATATTGGCTGTTTTTTTTAATTGTTTCAATATCGTTTGAGTGGTTAATAGGAGGAAGCATGACCTTTCATCTGCAAAAGAAATGTGAGGGAAAAAAAATATAATCTGCGCGGCTATCTTAATGAGACTATACTGTGGTGTATGTCTCTGATTGATTTCACTTATCCTCGCTTGCTCCCAGCAGATCAGCCCCTAATGAGTCGTCTGCTGTTCATAGTAAAGCCCACTTAACCCAGATTGCGTGTCACGACTTGACCAGCGCACGTTGCTTTATTGGGCAATGGCAATCATTAGCACTGACCAGCTCAGTGGCCTTGTGGTTAGAGTGTCCGCCCTGAAACTGGGAGGTCGGGGTTCGATCCCCGGCCGGGTCATACCAAAGACTGTAAAAATGGGACCCAGTGCCTCCCTGCTTGACACTCAGCATCAAAGGGTTGGATTGGGGGTCAAATCTACTAATCAAATGATTCCCGAGCGCGGCGCACGCTGCAGCTCACCGCTCCTTGGCTGCGGCTCACCGCTCAAAGAGATGGGTCAAATGCAGAGAACAAATTTCACTGCGGTAACGTGTGTGACAAATCGTATGACTTTGACTTTGACTGTACAATCAAAATATATATCCTGCCAAAAGTAAGGCAATTAAGTAGTGAGCTTGTCAGCCTCTGTTGGTGTCCCACTTAGGTTTCTACTTCAACAATCTTAGTAAGGTATAAATTCAAAGTTGAATGGACATCTTAATCTCGTTTTAACATAGCCCATGTCTCGCTCAAACATTATGACAAAAAAAACCAACAGTAATTTATTTATAGATTACTTCTTAAGATCTTAATTAGATCTTAATTGGCTGTATGTTTTGAGTCTCATAAAGACGTCATTACAGTATTTGTGATTCACAATAACCAATAACAAGTTGTGATTAAATAACCATGGAAACATACTGAACTAGAAAAAGTGCCCTCCCGGGCACAGGTCTCCACCAGGTTATCCACAGATCCGTGCAGTTAGAGGTAAAAACACTTTTCGGCCAGTTATAGCGCCACCTTGAGGCTGAGTTGAAATTGTTCATGTGGCATTTCGTCCTCGGCCTAGTGGGAATGTGGGTGCACAATTTCACGGAAATCACGCGATGTGTTCATGATTTGCAGCATTTTGTTTGAAACTGAGCACTCCTGTGAACTTTGGAAGCCAATCTTAACCAATCAGGATGGAGTCTGATAAATCTGAAAGACCCGTTTCGTTGAATGGCTCTAGAGAGACTGTGTACCAATTTGCGTGATGTTTGGACAAAATCTGTAGGTGTACTGTGCAAAAACTTGTTTTGCACAAAGCGGCCTCCTGGTGGCGCTATAACAGGCCGTTCTGGAAAGTTTGGGGCAGAGGTTCATGGTTGGCATCCAGGGAGTGTGTGTGCAAAATATGGCATGGAAAAACTTGTTTTGCACAAAGCGGCCTCCTGGTGGCGCTATAACAGGCCGTTGTGGAAAGTTTGGGGCAGAGGTTCATGGTTGGCATCCAGGGAGTGTGTGTGCAAAATATGGCATCGACCGGGTTAACGGTGGCCGAGATTAGCTGTTCACGGACACACGGACGGACACACAAACGGACACACAAAGTGCAAAACATACTCTCCCCACATGCCTTCGGCCTGGTGGAGACAATAATTGATTGTATGTATTGTTTATAGTATTGTATGTGTAGAGGTACATTTTGTAAATCTGCAGAAGCAATGCATTACAAACCCTGCATTACAATCCCCCGATAGTTGTACAGAAGAGATAGAGATGCCAAACAGTGAAGGAGAGAAAAGGCTGAGTAACAAAGAGATGAGAAGAGTGAGAGGCTTTTTGTTGTGAATCCTCTCCCAGATGAAAGGAGTCTGAATTCCACAGAGACTCTGGAGTGATAGGGAGACCAAGCGATTGCAGGGCAGGGCCTCATACAGTATATAGGACACGCTGTATCGCAGTTTTTTTTTAAAATTTTGAGTGGTGCAACCACTCCAAGGAACAGCAATGTCCGTGACTATGTTACTATGTTTAGAGTACCAGTAGGGGCAAAAGTGGCGCTTTAGAAACGGAGAAAGAGAGATAGTGCTGCACTGTTGCCTGCTAATGAGGGATAGAGAGAGAAAGAGAGGGGCAGGGGGAGAGGGGAGTTGCACCACTCAGTTCACACAGGTGTGATTTTTAGATTAAACTTTAGTTAGCATGACTAATCTGGCCTCTTGCTACTACTACACGTACACATGCACACATGCACATGCACATGCACATGCACATGCACATGCACATGCACATGCACATGCACATGCACATGCACATGCACATGCACATGCACATGCACATGCACATGCACACACACAGTGTGTGGACAGTGTGTAAGAACGGTGGGACCCATGGTCATGAATGCATCAATGGTGTTTTCTTCAGTCTGTTCAATAAAAAAGTTAACGGGTGAAACAAGCCACTGTGTCATGCTTTTGTCCTCTGCTTGTTTTCCTTTCTAGGTGCCAACATCGCCATTACTGCAACAATGAATGGAACAGTCGTCACCCCTGAGGGCTGTCATTTTCCTTTCATGGGTACTGACGCAAGCACGCACGCACACACGCATGTACGCACAGTCGCACAGTCGCACACACACACACACACACACACACACACACACACACACAGAGAGACACACACAGACACACACACACACACACACACACACACACACACACACACACACACACACACACACACACACACACACACACACACACACACACACACACACTCACACAGAGCTAATCTTGCAAATCACTGCACCAATCTACACCAGATTTCTTGTGCACACTGCCAGAACGCCGAGGTTCCTCCATGCATATTTATTTTCAAATTGTTTGTAATCCGATAATGGTGGTGAGTGTAAGTCGGATCTGGCTGAAATCCTGCCCAAATATGGAGACATAATAGTACAGATACTTCATAGATGATTGAGTCAGACTGACATGTAACAGGCTATAAGTTTGAGTCATAGATCCCATGTTACTTTTCATTATTTGGACAATTATCTTGCACATGGTCTGCACATAATGGTTCTCTGAATTGTTGCAGCTCAGCACATACCATTTAAAACGTTTACATCAAGCGTCAATTGAGCGACTCGGCGTAGTCCAATTACCATTGGGCGGGAATTTGTTATGATTTGTCGTTGTCAGCATGGTTATTATTTATTCTTATTGGAATAAGCACAGATTCACTAGATCACAGCAACCCAACCATGGCCCCTGCCGAAGATTCATAACCACATGACAGGCTGTGACTCTGGAGCCCAGGGGTACTTTAATTAAAGACTTATTAATTCAGCATTTTGTAGTCCCCTCTGCCTTGGGCAACGATGTCATTACACTTACAGTACAGTACAGTACATTTTGTAGTCCCCTCTGCCTTGGGCAACGATGTCATTACACTTACAGTACCATCATTTTGTAGTCCCCTCTGCCTTGGGCAACGATGTCATTACACTTACAGTACCATCATTTTGTAGTCCCCTCTGCCTTGGGCAACGATGTCATTACACTTACAGTACATTTTGTAGTCCCCTCTGCCTTGGGCAACGATGTCATTACACTTACAGTACATTTTGTAGTCCCCTCTGCCTTGGGCAACGATGTCATTACACTTACAGTACCATCATTTTACAGCAAAAACATTGATACTGTGTGAATGGAGCAATGGAGATCTGGATGGTTTGGTGATTTCTTTTGGCTTCGTGTCTCCGCCAGGCCGAAGGCACAGCTGTGTGTGTGTGTGTGTGTGTGTGTGTGTGTGTGTGTGTGTGTGTGTGTGTGTGTGTGTGTGTGTGTGTGTGTGTGTGTGTGTGTGTGTGTGTGTGTGTGTGTGTGTGTGTGTGTGTGTGTGTGTGTGTGTGTGTCAGAGCAGAACCTCTGCCCAAAAACATTCACATTGTTTTATATCAGGAGCCCAATTATTTTATATTACCCCTACAGATTTTGTCCAAACACATTATCACTATGTGATTAAGACGGATCTGTCTGATCTTTTCATATTCCATCCTGAGTGTCTATAAAATTGCACACTCACAAGGAGTGTGCAACATCACCAGAAAGTGATTTATCAGAGGACATCACCAGAAAGTGATAGCAGCTCCTACCGGCATGGCCACTAACAGAATCATCTCTTAATTTTCATTTAGTTTTATTCTTGAGCGTTATATTACATTATATACATTATACATATATACATTATAGCCCAATTAGCCCAATGTAACAGTCGATAGACCTTTAAAAGGGCATATATGCCATAAAACAGAGTTTTCCTCCTCTGTGAGAAGCTAATCTAATACAAATATATATATATATATATATATATATATATATAATATATTTATATATATATATATTATATATATATATATCCGCACGCGGAATTTAATGAGGTTAATAAGATGAAGGAAAAAACTACATTCGTTGCCAATTTGGGTACATCGATGGAAACATTGTAGAGCAGCAGGAAACGACTCACTGCGACATGCGACACCCCCGCTTACATCATCTCACCCCTGTCCAGTTTCCACCAGCGCTGCACTGAAGGCCACCAGGGACAGAGAATCAGGGACCTTGCAGGAGATTTTTTACAGTCAACTAAAAGACAAAGTGAAGTCATTTATGGCCTTCTCTGTAAGCACCGACGTGACTCATGAAGCTCAACCGGGAATATTTCTCTTTTGTGCTGATGCATCCTTTGACCATCACTTCATAAGGAATCTGTGGAGTTGGTGCAAATGTACAACTATACAGCTATAAGGAACTCAACCATTGGCAATTTGTCGCTTTTTTTGGTCAAAATGTATATTTTATGTGGCCTATACCCTGCCACATTGAAGTCCCCGGCTTTCAGTTGGGCTCCTGTCAAAGTTGTTTGACATACTTTAAATACTTTAAATGGGCCTTGCAGTCTTTTGCGCACCTGTACAGCCTTTATACAGCCTACAGTAGGCCTACTTAATTACTTACACTTACTACAGTAAGTGTAAGTAATTAATCAGTATAGGTAGAATCTACAGTATAGGTAGTAAGTACACAATGTTGGGAAGCCATGCACGTCTTTCCTGCAGCGTCTTCAAGGCTACACCTTCACTGAGGAAATCCCACAAAATTAAGGATTTTTATGGTTTTGTTGTGACTGAATTGTGTCTGTGACTGACATCATTAGGACTATATTATGAACACCAAGTGTAAAGGGAATTCAGAAATTGAGGGGTATGTTTTATTTCATTTGTTTGGCATTCACCGACTTGCTCCCTGTTGAGTGCTTGGTGGGAAGCTGTTATGGGAAAAGTGTCTAGCTAAGGGACTCTTCATACATATGTAGACTGCCAGGTCGGCAAACTGCCTCTCTCCATACATTCAGCTATGGCTGGCCATAAATTAGAAATATATATACAGTTTTGCAGTACCGAACAAAATTGCATTAAATCCTGGATGCCATTGTAGGCCGATTTGAATCTCAGAGCCATCCATCCGAAGTTCACGCTGAAATCTGATCTACCGCAGTATAGGCTACATGGGAGATTCGCTGTGAAATACGTCTTCAATATGCACAGCATAAATAACCCAGGGCAGTATAATGGCTGTGGTGTGACGTTAGGTGGGGGCATAAACGTGCGGTTTCAACCGCCGCCTGCAATGCACAGCAAAACGTTCTTCTGCCCCCCAAAAATATATGGCTGCTCATTAAATGCAGTTGGAACAGCCCTCCGAAACCTCATTAATCATTGGCACTTGTCGCAGCCCATTCGACGCTGCACGCTGACATAGCTTTTCTGGAAATATATTGCTCTACCGTTAAGCCAACCCCCCCCCCCCCCCCCCCCCCACACACACACACACACACACACACATCGCGCACACACTCGCAACACTCACAACGTTGCGCACACGCACACGCACGCACACACACACACACACACACACACACACACACACACACACACACACACACACACACACACCTCCTTTGTGTTCCGAGCTTCCCCTTATTCCCCAGAACTGTTGTCTCTCTTTCGTCCTCTTTATCACTTGTCCTCCTCATCCTTCATCGCTCACCTCGGTTGTTTTTTAGTTTTGATTTAGTTTCAATTTAAACAAGGACATGGCGAGTCTACTGTATACCGCTTTTATTGCATTTATTGTTGTTTTTATAGACAAGTCTAACAAGAGGCACAAGGTTGCTGGTTTAAATCCCAAACCCAGTGAGAGTGTGGAAAAGAGGTGAAGAAACGTGTGCAAGCAGGTTGGAATGGGTGGAGAAAAGTGTGAATAAAGATCTAACTGCTTTATTTGTTTGTTGTATGGTTTAGAGACGGTTGCACTGAGGAAAGGACAGGAAGCAGAGCATGTCTGACAGCGCATGGTGGATGTTTTGGAGATAAAGCCAGAGAGGCCAGACTGAGATGTTTTGGACATAGTGAGTCTTGAGGTTGGAACTGCCAGGTAGGAGGCCTAGAGGAAGACCGAAGAGACGATATGGATGTATAGTTATAGAGGACATAAAGTTAGTTGGTGTGAGAGAAGAGGAGGCAGAGGACATGATACGATGGAGGCAGTTGATTTGCTGTGGCGACCCCTGGGAAAAGCTGAAAGGTATAGTAGTAGTGTAGGTGCAGTATACTGTATATGTGGGTACAAGAGGGGCGGACTCGGCTGCTCTACTGCTGATTGGCTCCTTCCTTTACCCCTCTCTCTCTCTCTTTTAATCAGTCTGCCTCTCTGCTTCTGTTCCATCCCTCCATTCGCTCCAGGTTTCTCCTCCATGCCCCCAGTGGCCGGTAAAGCCCCCTTTACACCACCGCTGCCTCTCCTTCCATCCTCCCATCCTTCCATCGTCTCCCCTGTGTGGAAAGTTGACTGATGCTAATTAATTGGCTGGGGTTTTTTCCAGGGGCGACACTCCCACAACGCCTGAATGATGCTGTGTTCTGAATGGATAGGAGGGTTGCCTGTCATCCTCTGGCCTCCCCCCGCCCATATCCTTATCCTCCAGACAGCCTCTCTCTCTCTCTCTCCCTTCAATCTCCTTCTCTTTGTTTCCAACATCTGTCTATCTCCATGCCAATTCTCTCCTCCGTTAGCCCACCTGCCTCTCTCTCTAACCTCCACCCTCCCTTTTTACATTCCTCAATCCTTTTATTCCTCCTCTATTCCTCCCTCTTTCTTCCCCCTTCACCTTGCACTCCATTGTTTTCCCCTCTTCTGTTCACCTCTCCCTCCTCCCTCCATTCATCTTTTCATCACTCTCACTATATACTCTTCCTCCTCCTCTGTCTCTCTCCTCCTCAAGCTCCCACTGCAACTCTCCCCCTTTCTTTCTTTCTTTCTTTCTTTCTTTCTTTCTTTCTTTCTTTCTTTCTTTCTTTCTTTCTTTCTTTCTTTCTTTCTAACTCTTCTCTCCATTTCTTATGTGTCTCTCTTCCTCAAACAGCACTCTCTCCCTCTCCCTCTCCCTCTCCCTCTCCCTCTCCCTCTCCCTCTCCCTCTCCCTCTCCCTCTCCCTCTCCCTCTCCCTCTCCCTCTCCCTCTCCCTCTCCCTCTCCCTCTCTCTCTCTCTCTCTCTCTCTCTCCCCCTCTCTCTCCCCCTCTCTCTCCCTCTCTCTCTCTCTCTCTCTCTCTCTCTCTCTCTCTCTCCCTCTCCCCCCCAGAGATATCCTCCACCCCTCCCCCCTCTCCCTCTCTTGTCTCAGTGGGGGATGACTCATCATGGTGTTGGCTAGTGTTGATCATGGACGCTAAAACTGTCAAGGTGAAGGTCATGGAGGTGCCTTGAGGAGATAAGGAGATGTGTGGGTGTGTACGTGTGTGCGTGGGTGGTGTAGTATGTAGTGTGTGTGTGTGTGTGTGTGTGTGTGTGTGTGTGTGTGTGTGTGTGTGTGTGTGTGTGTGTGTGTGTGTGTGTGTGTGTGTGTGTGTGTGTGTGTGTGTGTGTGTATGTTGGAGGATAGCAGCAGAGATAAGTGTGTGTGGTCTTAAGGATTTCAAGAGCCAATGTGGTGCCCCCATTACTTAAAAAAAAGTTGCAGACTGAAGTTGGTTTGCTATAGTGCATATCGGCCTATATGCACTTCCACCGGGCAGATAGAAACAGCTTAAACAATTCACTCACTATTGTTTCACCATTGTCAGCCAAATGTTTTTTTTTCTTGCCTGATCGTTGGCTCATCGTGCTTAGCATGCAGCTCCATCATCACACCAAGAACGTTCCCAGTCATTATTTGGTTCTTATTATCATGTACGTACTGTATAGTGTGGAATTATGGCCACAGAAAGCAAGCTTTCATTCTACTATACCCTTTTATCTTTGAATATTTGTATAGTGTAGCCTGATGGGTATTTTTCCACCATATACTGGATAAGACTAAGGACTGTATAAATTAATAACTATATAATAGGATCGATAGCTTGAGAGCTAGAGCTTGAGGGAGCTCCGAAACACCGGAACTGTATAAATACTTTAGAAAGTAATCTAAGTACCATAAAATACTCTTTACCAGAATAGTATAACAGAGTTAACCAAAATACCTTAGAATGAATTGACGGACACAATAAGAGAACTCAGACAAGCAGAACTTAGAGGGAGGTTCAATCAGATATATTCACCATTGTTTCGGGAGAGAAGAAGACATGCCATCCGGACAGCATTTCACAACGATCTCTGACCATGTTCAATCGAACATGGTTAATATAGCATACCGTAATCAATACACCGGGAAAAAAAAAGGTCAAAAACATATTTGTTTACAAAGGGACAGATGAAAACATATTATGGCATAAACATGGATGACATGACATTCATTGGCTGTAGCCTAGCACTGATTGTCGAGTGCTCATTGGACCAGCACATGAATGTCCATTGAGGCCTGGAGAGCGCTTAGGCAGGCGTTGCCAGGCAAACTGTAGATAACGTCTTTTCCTGCACTGAGTTACTAGGCCAGGGTCAAACTAGACATATGATAACACAGCAGATGCATGTTGAATTAAAACAGCGCCTACCGTATCCTAACTCAATGACTGAGAAGACACTGCATGGAGACTGATTAAATGAGACAGATAATGCAAGGACGTCACTATGAGTGCAGTTAGTATAATACAAGCCTGTAAAAACATGTTATGTTATGGCAATCGGGAAACAAAACAATTCATATCAAGACACTGGCTAGGGGAGAGGTGTTACTATTTTAAAGTCAGTGGGACAGAGTGACATCAAATGTCAGTCACAGGGCAATTCATAATCCATAATTCGGCAAGACCATAGGGGACACTGAGTCATAGATCACATGAAAACCGTCATCCACCAAAATCACAGATCTACAAAAGAAAAATACCTATCATAGCCTACTGTCACTCTTTATACATTTAATAACACCCTTTATAAAGTACAGCCATTTCCTGTGAGATTATCTCATCTGTCACATGTACCCCGTGGTGGTGTTTTGTTTCCAATCTCTTGTCCCGTTTGTTGAGGCTATAGAGATGTTGGGGGTTGGCTGTTGTGAGAGAGAGTAAAAGCTATATAAGGAACACCAGTACAATGGCTCGGAGAGTCTGACTGGGTTTCTATTACAATGACAAGTCATGTAAGTTTTGACTCCTACTCAAATAAAATCCTCATACTTCTGAATTATTGTCTTGCCTCATTAATGTATTGTTCTTCTGAGCATGTACTGCACAGATCCTGCAGTTTCCCTTAACACTACCACCATGGCATTGTGCTTCTCAAGCACGTCTCCATCGTGTGCCAGCTGTCCAAGTTGGCATGGTGCATGAGTCGTTACATGAGTCACTTTTCTTAAAGAAAAAACAATCAGGTGATTCATAACATTTTCCCTGATTTAATCTGATTTACATCCTGTTTACTCCACATGATACTAGACTGATTCTGGGATGCACAGATAAGCCAACAGTTATTATTATGTTATTAAATTAAATGGTCAAATACCATTAATCCAGAAGTCCACATGGACACATCAAAACACGTCACTGCTGGTGATTCAATTCAATTGAAATGCGTGAAACATTGTGTGTGTGTGTGTGTGTGTGTGTGTGTGTGTGGTGATAACCTTCCAGTCGTGTTCCTGTTAAACAAACATGATTATAAAGTTCTTCTTTTAGTTTGTTCCACTTGTTCTAATCATCTTGGAGGTGGTTTTTTATATATCCTTTTTCTTTGTCTTGTTTTGCAATGGGTGCAGTGCACTCTGCCAGTAAAGGCCACAAACCTACCACACTATTAATTTTTCTCATAATGTTATATACTTTTTGAATATCTAACAGTAATTTATAATGGAAGTTATTGGTGCTCACTGCTCGGATTGTCCAACCGGGTGATTATGCTGTATGATGATCGATACTGAACCTATAACTGTTTGACTGTCTAGCATAACTTCAGTATTGACTTAAGCACGTCATGCCCAAGGCCTGCATCTTCTGCTAGCCTGAAGCCCAAGATACACATGAAGCCAATTTATTAGACGCCAACGCCATCTTATTTTGCTATGGCGCTCAGACTGAACTCAGAAAAAGAAAACAGACAGATATAGGCGAGCAGATGTTAATTTAAGAAGGTACACTTGTAGATGATGGCTGAGAGTTGATCGTGATGGTATGGCGTGGGCCTGCTGGAATGGCAGGCAGAGCCACAGACCGGCGAGTGAGTGAGCAGGCAGGCAGACAGACGAGGAATGATTCACTGGAGCTGAGGATGAGTGGGTGAAGACTGAAGAGCTGCATGGGTCTATGCAGGAGGATGAGTGGGTGAAGAGCTGCATGGGTCTATGCAGGAGAGGTGATATAATTGGTTCACACAGTGGGGTCCGGGGACCCCCAGGGGTCCTTGAGGGAGTGCCCAGGGGGTCCCCCTGCAGCTAAATTATATATTGTTTGGAACCAATTGGACCCTTATGGGTCTGTAACTCTGAGAGTGTATAAAATGGAACCCCCGGTTCCATATTTGTACACTCTCAGAGTTAAATTAACTTCCCAGAGACAAGAAATGCCATTAAATAGGTGTCCGTAGACTAATTCAGGTCAAACTGCGGGGGGCCATTGAAATGAAAATGGTTGAAAATCACTGCTAGAGCCGCATAAATCTTCTCTTATGGGGGTCCCTGGTATATATTTTCAAATGGGGGTCCGCGGGCTAATTCGTATCATTTTGGGGGTCCTTGACATGAAAGAGTTTGGGAACCACTGTGTCTGTCTGGTATATACAGTACAAGCCTCCATGCACACTCTCTCACGCATGAACAGCTGCACTACATGATAACAATCATCTTTGTGTGTGTGTGTGTGTGTGTGTGTGTGTGTGTGTGTGTGTGTGTGTGTGTGTGTGTGTGTGTGTGTGTGTGTGTGTGTGTGTGTGTGTGTGTGTGTCTCTAATGAAGCGTGGCGTTACTCCATGCAGGGCATGGGAGTCATACACGCCTCAGCTTTAATCAGCTGTCAGTCTGATGATTGCTTTCAATCAGCCTCACTTTTCTACAGTACACACACACACACACACACACACACCAATCACACCGCATTCTCTCAACAAGGCCCTCAAATACGACTCCCTCCTACACTGGATCTCTGCGAGTTTTTACGTTTTCATTGATTAAGTTAGATCACGCTCTTCACGACCGTATATGAATAGCTCTCGGTTGCTAGGCGATTGACAAACAGGAAATTAACTCTTATACGTTATCTGAATTTTGTTAATCCATTTATCTCTGATTATTTTTCCAGGCTGCGTTATGGATCAAACAAGCTTTATTCACGTCTCATAACTATAAAGCATACCTGGTCAAGCGAGTTACAAAATGTATGTTTTGGGTGAATTAAAATAAGATCGCAGGACAGTTTACACAGCCAGATTTCACTTCCGGTTCAGGGGCTGTGAGTAGTGAGTATACCCTCTGAAAAGACCGTGCAGGCAGAAGTGTTACACAGCAGCATTCCAATGCCGGCTATTGCGACACATCGCATTCTGACTCGTCGCATTACCACTACCTGTCCCTAACCCTATAAACGCACGTGGAAGCCATGTAGTCGGAATGCCACTCTGTCCTGTCCTTGGTAGAAGCTAAACACAGCGAGGAATAAATCTGGCATTCAATTAAACTACATTCAAGATTGCATGACTCAGGTTAATCAGATGAAATGTCTTGCTGTGCATTGGCCCACTCTTGTACACCCTCTGGGGGCTTTGCACGTTGTTCACTGAATCACTGATTTTGCTTAGCTGGTTAGCAACATTTAGGGAACATCTTGCGGAGCCATTAACTCCTACGTTTTCACGATGCAAGGCACCATCCTGTTTCCTTTTAGAATGTCGGTATCTTGCTCAAGGACAGCAGGAGAGGAGCCAGAGATCCAACCAAGCGGTGTGCGTGCGTGCGACCGTGCGTGCGTGCGTGCGTGCGTGCGTGCGTGCGTGCGTGCGTGCGTGCGTGCGTGCGCACTTGGAAGGCAGCTTGGATGACAGCTGTGGATTAAATCATTAGGACCATAAGCAGTGCAGATCCAATCAGTATACTCAACACATAACTCTCATATATTGACACATTACATGCACAGTTGCACACGCATACACACGCATGCCGGCATTTCTGGCTCATTTCCATAGGCATTCTGCATCTGTACACACACAGAAAAATGACCATATAAGAAATACGTTGGTTCTGCAAACCACACGTCAATGTTTCTGCATGAATACCATGTGTGTGTCAATGACATACTGTACATACGCTTTGTTCCTATACTAACAGTAGTAGGCCTATATGTATACAGTAGCTAGTAGACTGGTATATGGGAACTGCACCCCACTCGACCGGAAAGCACTACTCGGAGTGTCCCAGCACATCGTCGGATGTGAATATTTATATTCACGTCCGCTCTATATAGCCACGGCTGAGCGGATGATCATCAAAGACACTCACCAGCCAACATTCTGTTCACGTCGCTGCTGTGTTCACAGCCAGGCCAAGCCATGATTCCTGAACTGCTGTGTGCACAGCCAGGCCAAGCGAGGTTTCCAGTCCACCTGGTGACTGTCGAGAACCAGCGCTGAGACCACCTGTCACCAGGCTATCTATCCGGCTGACACAGCGTGCACGACACAGGATTATGTATACTGTACTATGACTTCACCTACTTTTCCCCCTTCTATGACCCCCTGGAACTCCCTCAAGGACCCCTAGGGGTCCCCGGACCCCACTTTGGGAACCACTGCACTATGACACCCACCTTGGCTCCAGGAATGTCGTGGTAATCTCAGGGGCGAGTGGGAAAAGACTGGTGACGTGGTGGTATAATCTCAGGGGCGAGTGGGACATAATGCCAATTAGATTAGGCGGGATTGAATGTGCGGCTTTATATAGAATGAGAGGCAACAATGGGGTTAGCCCTGCATGCGTGTTGTTCGACATGAGACAGAAAACATGACTTTCACTTTTCTTCTTCTTAATCTTCGATGAAGAGGGTTAGGAAAATTGTTGTTCTTCCATGCGTCATGCCTTCATCCAATTCCAGAGGAAACAAAGACAGGTCTGCCAATGACTGCTCCTCCTCCCGAAGACAATTTAGAAGGCTTGACACGGCCGGATGGAACGATGAAGCTACCTCATCAATTATTTTTTATTACAGGCATCAATTATTTTTTATTACAGGCATAGGTCATAATAAACAAGCACATACCAGCGGGTCCTCTCAGTCCACCCACCGGACTCATACATTTTAAAATAATGAAATTTAATTTAATTAAAAAGTCTTGTGCTTAAATGTTGTGTTTTCATGTGAAAATGAATCAAAAAGGAGAAATACATTTTGTTAGTTCACATTATTTTAATATGCAATGTATTTACATTCAATATATCTGATTTGCAGACGTAGTACAATGCCAATGTTTTGGCAGAGCAAAAACAACACAGAGCTAAAACACGCACGCACGCACGCACGCACGCACGCACGCACGCACGCACGCACGCACTCACGCACGCAAAACAGAGTGGAAAGAGCATCGATATAAAATAGCATATACTGTAGAAGGGTTGTGATTTGCACTCATAAATCAAAGGCAGTGTTCTCTGCTCTCTTGCAGAACACTTTCAGACCACCATTTGTCTCATGCATGGAATTACAGTATGAGAGGAGAGGCTACTGTAGTGGAATTATAGTATGAGAGGAGAGGCTACTGTAGTGGAATTACAGTATGAGAGGAGAGGCTACTGTGGTGGGGCAGATAGGATTACAGTATGAGAGGAGAGGCTACTGTAGTGGGGCAGATAGGATTACAGTATGAGAGGAGAGGCTACTGTAGTGGGGCAGATAGGATTACAGTATGAGAGGAGAGGCTACTGTAGTGGGGCAGATAGGATTACAGTATGAGAGGAGAGGCTACTGTAGTGGGGCAGATAGGATTACAGTATGAGAGGAGAGGCTACTGTAGTGGGGCAGATAGGCAAACCAATTGTGCATGTTATGATTAAAGCATGGAAGTGACAACAAAACACAACCAAAGAGTAGGGGCCAGATTATTATTATCATGATCATCATTATTATTATTATTATTATTATTATTACTATAATCCTCTCTCCTCCTTCATACACATACTCTCTCTCTCTCTCTCTCTCTCTCTCTCTGTCTCTCTGTCTCTCTGTCTCTGTCTCTGTCTCTGTCTCTGTCTCTGTCTCTGTCTCTGTCTCTGTCTCTCTCTCTCTCTCTCTCTCTCTCTCTCTCTCTCTCTCTCTCTCTCTCTCTCTCTCTCTCTCTCTCTCTCTCTATTATTACTACTATTATTTTAGTTGATAAACAGAGGGGGTTTAGAAAGGGCAATGTACTGTCTGAATGCTATGGCACAAAAAGCAGAGCAACCTACTTTCCTTCTATTGTCATTCTCTGGCAGCTGGAATCATTAAATACCCCACAGACTCAGTACTATACACTGAATCCTGTGTGTTCATTTTACACGCATGCACGCACGCACGCACGCAGGCACGCACGCACACTGGCACGCACTCGCCCTTAAATAAATTAGCAAACCTTTTACATTTGCTTCCAGATTGAGTGCTTTGAAATCATCCAATAAGGCCTCACGTTACCGTTTCCCATGCACAATGTAATTGAATGCATTACTAAATTACTCATACAAATTACTTGCTGTATAATACAGTAGAGAGGTACAATGTAGAGAAAGGGAGAGGTGGAGAACTGAGAGTGAGTGCGAGAGAACAAGAGAGAGGAAGATGAAGGTGGAGAGTGTGTACGTATACAGTAGCATTACAGGAGAATACTAATAATGATGACTATTATATTTGTAGTCATTGATCACAACCTCTGAAGTCATATCCTTTTTGTCGGGTGGAAACCTTGTATATCCAAAAACTATTTATATTACTTTTACTATACTTACTTTTCATAAAATGGAAAGAAGAACCTGTGTTCCAATGGATCCAATTAATGTAGTCATTATTTAGTCACAACCTCGTGTTAATACCTTTCATTGGTTCAGTATTTATAAATTCATAGACACACTTGAACACTTCACATACACCTTATTATTCTTTTTTTTAATAGTTTAAAATTTTAAGATATTTTTTGGCGGCTTACGCCTTTTATTGTTTTTTTGAAGGGACAGACAGTAGGCTGACAGGAAACGGGAGAGAGATGGGGGAAGACATGCAGTAAAGGCCGTGTCGGGCTCGGGAGTCGAACCCACGGCACACTGCGACTGGATTACCAGTCGGGTGCCCAGACGGTTACGCCACCACCTGGGCCAGATTGGCTACTCTTGCAAATGTTTTGTGTGAGACTGTTGTTGTATAACATACAATACGTTGTCATGACAATCTGTAGATAATGCCCTGACTCCTGTTGAACTCTCTATAACGAGGTAGATAATGCCCTGACTCCTGTTGAACTCTCTATAACGAGGTAGATAATGCCCTGACTCCTGTTGAACTCTCTATAACGAGGTAGATAATGCCCTGACTCTTGTTGAACTCTCTACTGAGGTAGATAATGCCCTGACTCCTGTTGAACTCTACTAAGGTAGATAATGCCCTGACTCCTGTTGAACTCTCTACAGAGGTAGATAATGCCCTGACTCCTGTTGAACTCTCTATAACGAGGTAGATAATGCCCTGACTCCTGTTGAACTCTCTACTGAGGTAGATAATGCCCTGACTCCTGTTGAACTCTCTACTGAGGTAGATAATGCCCTGACTTCTGTTGAACTCTCTACAGAGGTAGATAATGCCCTGACTCCTGTTGAACTCTCTACAGAGGTAGATAATGCCCTGACTCCTGTTGAACTCTCTACCGAGGTAGATAATGCCCTGACTCCTGTTGAACTCTCTACTGAGGTAGATAATGCCCTGACTCCTGTTGAACTCTCTATAACGAGGTAGATAATGCCCTGACTCCTGTTGAACTCTCTATAACGAGGTAGATAATGCCCTGACTCCTGTTGAACTCTCTACTGAGGTAGATAATGCCCTGACTCCTGTTGAACTCTCTATAACGAGGTAGATAATGCCCTGACTCCTGTTGAACTCTCTACCGAGGTAGATAATGCCCTGACTCCTGTTGAACTCTCTACCGAGGTAGATAATGCCCTGACTCCTGTTGAACTCTCTATAACGAGGTAGATAATGCCCTGACTTCTGTTGAACTCTCTACTGAGGTAGATAATGCCCTGACTCCTGTTGAACTCTCTACAGAGGTAGATAATGCCCTGACTCCTGTTGAACTCTCTACAGAGGTAGATAATGCCCTGACTCCTGTTGAACTCTCTACTGAGGTAGATAATGCCCTGACTCCTGTTGAACTCTCTACTGAGGTAGATAATGCCCTGACTCCTGTTGAACTCTCTACAGAGGTAGATAATGCCCTGACTCCTGTTGAACTCTCTATAACGAGGTAGATAATGCCCTGACTCCTGTTGAACTCTCTACTGAGGTAGATAATGCCCTGACTTCTGTTGAACTCTCTACCGAGGTAGATAATGCCCTGACTCCTGTTGAACTCTCTACCGAGGTAGATAATGCCCTGACTCCTGTTGAACTCTCTATAACGAGGTAGATAATGCCCTGACTCCTGTTGAACTCTCTATAACGAGGTAGATAATGCCCTGACTCCTGTTGAACTCTCTACCGAGGTAGATAATGCCCTGACTCCTGTTGAACTCTCTATAACGAGGTAGATAATGCCCTGACTCCTGTTGAACTCTCTACAGAGGTAGATAATGCCCTGACTCCTGTTGAACTCTCTACCGAGGTAGATAATGCCCTGACTCCTGTTGAACTCTCTACCGAGGTAGATAATGCCCTGACTCCTGTTGAACTCTCTAGTGAGGTAGATAATGCCCTGACTCCTGTTGAACTCTCTAGTGAGGTAGATAATGCCCTGACTCCTGTTGAACTCTCTACCGGGGTAGATAATGCCCTGACTCCTGTTGAACTCTCTACTGAGGTAGATAATGCCCTGACTCCTGTTGAACTCTCTACTGAGGTAGATAATGCCCTGACTCCTGTTGAACTCTCTACAGAGGTAGATAATGCCCTGACTCCTGTTGAACTCTCTAGTGAGGTAGATAATGCCCTGACTCCTGTTGAACTCTCTACTAAGGTAGATAATGCCCTGACTCCTGTTGAACTCTCTACTGAGGTAGATAATGCCCTGACTCCTGTTGAACTCTCTATAACGAGGTAGATAATGCCCTGACTTCTGTTGAACTCTCTACTGAGGTAGATAATGCCCTGACTCCTGTTGAACTCTCTACAGAGGTAGATAATGCCCTGACTCCTGTTGAACTCTCTACAGAGGTAGATAATGCCCTGACTCCTGTTGAACTCTCTACCGAGGTAGATAATGCCCTGACTCCTGTTGAACTCTCTACCGGGGTAGATAATGCCCTGACTCCTGTTGAACTCTCTAGTGAGGTAGATAATGCCCTGACTCCTGTTGAACTCTCTACTGAGGTAGATAATGCCCTGACTCCTGTTGAACTCTCTACTGAGGTAGATAATGCCCTGACTCCTGTTGAACTCTCTACTGGGGTAGATAATGCCCTGACTCCTGTTGAACTCTCTATAACGAGGTAGATAATGCCCTGACTCCTGTTGAACTCTCTAGTGAGGTAGATAATGCCCTGACTCCTGTTGAACTCTCTACTGAGGTAGATAATACCCTGACTCCTGTTGAACTCTCTAGTGAGGTAGATAATGCCCTGACTCCTGTTGAACTCTCTACCGAGGTAGATAATGCCCTGACTTCTGTTGAACTCTCTATAACGAGGTAGATAATGCCCTGACTTCTGTTGAACTCTCTACTGAGGTAGATAATGCCCTGACTCCTGTTGAACTCTCTATAACGAGGTAGATAATGCCCTGACTCCTGTTGAACTCTCTACCGAGGTAGATAATGCCCTGACTCCTGTTGAACTCTCTATAACGAGGTAGATAATGCCCTGACTCCTGTTGAACTCTCTAGTGAGGTAGATAATGCCCTGACTTCTGTTGAACTCTCTACTGAGGTAGATAATGCCCTGACTCCTGTTGAACTCTCTACAGAGGTAGATAATGCCCTGACTCCTGTTGAACTCTCTACCGAGGTAGATAATGCCCTGACTCCTGTTGAACTCTCTACCGAGGTAGATAATGCCCTGACTCCTGTTGAACTCTCTACCGGGGTAGATAATGCCCTGACTCCTGTTGAACTCTCTACAGAGGTAGATAATGCCCTGACTCCTGTTGAACTCTCTAGTGAGGTAGATAATGCCCTGACTCCTGTTGAACTCTCAACTGAGGTAGATAATGCCCTGACTCCTGTTGAACTCTCTACTGAGGTAGATAATGCCCTGACTCCTGTTGAACTCTCTATAACGAGGTAGATAATGCCCTGACTCCTGTTGAACTCTCTACTGGGGTAGATAATGCCCTGACTCCTGTTGAACTCTCTATAACGAGGTAGATAATGCCCTGACTCCTGTTGAACTCTCTACTGAGGTAGATAATACCCTGACTCCTGTTGAACTCTCTAGTGAGGTAGATAATGCCCTGACTCCTGTTGAACTCTCTACTGAGGTAGATAATGCCCTGACTCCTGTTGAACTCTCTACTGAGGTAGATAATACCCTGACTCCTGTGAACTCTCTAAGTGTCAGAGGTGTTTTAGATGTCTCCCGTTCAGCAACAACACGCTGTCTGATAACAGAGGCAGCTGCGTGTGTCCAAACTAAACGAAAACATTGCCCTGTAATATCCAAGTTAACAAGCTGGAGAGAAAAGGTTGTATAGATGAATATGGTGTCCGACTCCAAAATATGAGATGAGATGAGATGAGATGAGATATACTTTATTAGTCTCCCGAGGAAGAAATTTGTCTTAGACATATTATCATAACTGGTGATAGGGCCCTGAAATACAAACAACAGAACACTGTGACAGGACATTAAGTCGTAAGCAGGGAATAGGCTAGAGTTAAAGATGATACTAGGGATATCTCTGACAAATATGAGTGACAAACATGACATGGAGAATTGTCCAACTTGACATGTTGTGTAAACACATACATTTATCCAGTGACTACACCCTTTTACACACCTGAGATTGTGCATGCACTTCATGCACGCACACACGCACGCACAAATGAGTGTGTCACGATCCGGTTTTCATGTTTTCCAGTAATGGTTGGTGTTTTACTTTTCTGTTGTGTTCCTCTGATTTATATTATACTTATATGAAGTATTGTGTCCTTGGTTTCCTAGTTCCTGTTTGAGTTTTGCTTTACCCGTGTGTGCTTTTATGTTGTAGAATTGTTCCTAGTGTTTCCTGCCTGCCTTGTTACTGTTTGCCTGCCTTGTCAACCTGTACTGTGATTAGCCTAGTGTTTCCACCTTGTCCTGTTTGTTCCCCAGCCTATCCCACTGTTGTTCACCTGTGCCCTTGTGTATTTATACCCCTCCTGATCCCAGTGTTTCCTGGTATGTTGTGTGTGTCTTGTCTTGACACCTTTGTGCTTCCAGTGTTTTTGTTTGTATTCTAATCTATAGTTCTTTTGAGTTATTACTTTTTGAAATGACCTGCTCTGCCTCTGCCTCCTCCTGCATTTGGGTCCTGCAAGCTCTCCTGACTTGAACCGTGACAGAGTGAGCCCACGCATGCATGCACACACACACCGGCAGATGTTGGCACAACATTAAAGTGCACAGTCAGCGTGTTACCAGTGGGCTCCAGCTGTACCAGGGGAGAGGTCTCCAATAGGAACTGGACTATAGGTTACAGCAGTTCAGAACTATGCACACGTCACACATGCACGCACATGTCGGTCACGCACGTCACGGATGCATGCACACTCGCACAGTTTTTAGCAACCACTGAATTGAAATGCGTGCTTACCTTATGGTATATATAAAGCCATCTTACATGTCTTTCTGGATGCATATTGCCTTTATAATTTGCTAGAGGTTTAGGCCGATGTGCAACCCTCACACCTACTACACGTTGCACCGCCTGATATGGGCATAACTGCAGGTCTCTGAGTGAGTGGACACGAATAACGCGACAGCCGTTGCGGCTGTCGTGTTATTCGTGTCCACGCATGCGCTGTGTAAGTGAGAAAAAGTGCCACGTATAATACGTATTGCGTAGGAGCACTAATATGTATTGTGCACCTATTGAGCAATAATGTAAGGCTATCATTGCGCAATAATGTACAAATACACAGGTAAATATGACATTTGTGAGCATGAAATGTAGTTTAGTAGATTTCCCATGGCTTATTCAAGTGCAGTATTCAAACTGTAAATGTACTTCCAACATTGCACATAACCAAGATGTGAGCGATCGGTTTATTTACCACATTTCCTTTTATTTCAATGCAATGTAATGAAACATTGAATGATGTTCACGTTTGTAATTAGCGCGCTGTTACTGGAAAGAGCAATAATTATAATTCCAGCCAGCGTAACTCAATATTCACTCAATAGAATCTACAGTATGACGCATACTCCTTTCTAATAAATGAAATGCAAATAAATAATTTAATAATTCCAGCAAGGTAGTAAAAACATGCCATTGTGATGACAGATGTTCTTTGGTTAAGAGTAATTGGCATGGGGGTGGCCGGGTGGGGGGGGGGGGGGGGGGGTCAGAGACGTACTAAATCTGTCATCAATAGTGGAAATGTAGTCAATGTGTCGGCTGTGATAGGACGTTGGGCGACAGGCGTGCACATTCATCCCATAATTGATTATGACACTTGCGCTGGCTAGAAACCCAGAAATCGTTGCTTTCCCAGCGGGTGGCCGCTGAGCTGCATCAGAAGCAGCTGCACGCCTGTCAGTGCACGACGCTGTCTTAGCGGATCATCCGAGAGGCGGTAGTCGGTCGCTCTGGTCAGACATGGCGTTATCCTCCAGGAACGTGGCCAGCAGGAGAAAGAGGGAGGCCGAATAGCTGAACGGTATGAAGAGAGAGAGGCCGCCTGGGGAAAAAAGAATGTCCCGGGTTCCATTCCCAGTCCTGTAGCTATATGTGTTGAGACACTTGACCCCTACATGTTGCCCCCCTGAGCATGCACTCAACATGCCCACCTGAGCGGCCATCTGTTAGGCAAAGCTTATAAACTGATGCTTTGGCATTAATTAACAAGGTCTATATTAGTATTAGTATTAGTATTGGTAGTCGTTAGTAGTAGTAGTAGTCCTGTTAGTCTTATCATTTTGGTTTTGATTGTAACAGTAGTATAATAAGTCATACATCAATAGCATTTAAATTCAAAGAATGATTAAGAAATATGTACTGTGATTGAAAACAAGCATCTGCTTCCATTGACAGATGGTTATCAGCAGGTCAAGCGTGCAATGATGATTGCAAGAGTAGTGAAATTAGCCATGCAGATAAATTAGCAATGTTAAACATTGTTTCAACAGTATCTCCCCCGGCCCTCCCCTCCCCCCACCCACCACCTCTCTCTCTCTCTCTCTCTCTCTCTCTCTCTCTCTCTCTCTCTCTCTCTCTCTCTCTCTCTCTCTCTCTCTCTCTCTCTGTGCCTCACAGTCACAGCTATCCTCCCTCTGTGGTGCTGAAATATGCTTATTAATAATTAATTCATGATCTCTTCGGTGTGGAAGAAGGCTAGCCATCTATGACCGATCAGTCAGTGAGCCACAGAATTATACCTCCACCTTTTACGCTTCATACATTTTGATATATTTAAAATTTAAAGGAAGTCAGTGGAGTGGACCATTGTTCTAACCTCAATCTTGAGTCTCTCTGCAATGCTGAATGTGAGTGATGGGTTGAATACGACGCCCAGGTAATGTAGTTGTGATCCCACGATTCCCACCTACAGCATGTACTGTTCTGGTACTGTTCTGCATAATGTCTGGGATTTAGACCAGATTTCTGTTGGTCTAAAGCAGTGGTTCTGTTGCGTGTGGCCATGACATCACTCACTCACACACACACACACACACACACACACACACACACACACACACACACACACACACACACACACACACACACACACACACACACACACACACACACACACACACACACACACTCAGTCATTCGATCATTGTCTGTGCCTAATCTTCTCTGTCTCTCCTCCACTCAGACTGACACACCCAACCTGGCACACCTCATCTGCTACAGCCCTCTGCTATAAAAGCCAGCCAGCTCAATGTCAATCACATACGAGTAATGATAGTGCTTCAGAACACAGAGTAGCGAATTATATTAAACACCTCCAGACTCCAGAGTAATGAACATTCCTACATAACAAAATAGCACCCATCACTACATTTTAACACAGAACTCAAAGATCAATACATTTACAGTACACAACAACTGAGTATTGATCAATACATCTCAAAATGGGTTGGCGGGTATTATGCAGAGATACGCATATACATTGGGGAGACTGGCCTGATGGAAACTGCATGGGGAGAACATGAATTGCCACCATCACCGGCACCATATAGCATCAGAGCCTCAACTCTGTGCCAAACTCCTGACTTATAGCTGTGCTGAGGGAGAACCGTGGATACAGGACACTTCAACATGATAGTCTATACGCCCCAGCATCAGCCCCCTAACCAACCGGAGCGCTCCTTACGACTCTGAAAACATGTTACACCCTCTACAGCAGACAGCTACAGCAGACAAATTAATCGGGCCGGGTCGGCAGAAACAGAAACCTCAGGGGCTAAACCCTTATGGGCTATAAGTCCATTTATACTTTGGCACTGGGCATGAAATTATACATGCACTGTGAGCCATTTAGGCGCTGAGTGTAAGAACCATGTTCATGTTGTTTTCAGACTCTTTGGTGTTGGTGTGTAACTTCTTTGCATATTATCTGTGTGGAATCTGGATTTCCAAGGTGCAAAAAAGAAGAAGAAGAAAAACAAATGTGATAAACCCACCCCATATTTGCATACTGGGCTCTGATTGGTGCCCCACAACTTTGGGGGCAGGGTAATCCAATCACAATTCGCTGAGGGGCAAGGGCTATTAATTTCTTTTTCTTTTGCATTGGCATGAGATTTGTTTGGTTTCCTATAGTATTACTGTGCATACACAGGCAATCCGATTGCTTATACTAGTGTTAAGAAAGTAAGTAAAGTTGTATGCTTTAATAATGGTAGCATACATAGTACTTCTCTCTAATATAGACTATCTCTTGCAGCTTTCACATGGACTTGTTTTGTGCAGAAAAATGAAGGCACACATCAGATTTGATCTGGTGTGAGCCACAGTCCGTCAGTTCAGTTTATCCTTGAAACGTGATACATTATCCACTCACCTTGATTTTATTTTCAAATAATTTCTGTTGTCTTCTTCCCAGGAGATTTTGCACACACACACACACACACACACACACACACACACACACACACACACACACACACACACACACACACACACACACACACACACACACACACACAGGTGGAGTTGTACAGTGGAGCAGTAATAAAAAATTGTTTGTGTCGTTGGCAGTTCACCATCGATCCGTCATTTGACTGAAGGCTGTCATTCCATGAAGGGTTCCCTGGGAGTCACACATTATTGTCCATGACAGCACTTGTATTAGACCGATTCTATAAAATGTCTTCTAAATCATGACAGTTTTCTGAAACTGAAATCAGTGGTGCTCAATATTTCATATCAAGGACCCCAACAATTATATGTATTTGGCCCCATCTGAAAATATGTTGTTCCAGGGACCTCCCAGAAGCAAAGATTTGAGTTAAAAATGTTCGCTCTGAAAGAATAAAGAAATGATAAAAAATAGCAGATCTACAAGCTCGTATAGCGCGGCACTCGGTGGAATAGAAGCATTAACAAGAACAAAAATTAAGGATATCTACTGGTTATACAGAAAGTACTTATTTATTTAAAACAACAACGTTAACAACAATAATAATAATAATAATAATTTGTTGTAAAAATAGTTTTCATTTCATATAATTTCACATATAATTGGTCCTAAACTAATGCTCATTAATAAAATATGGTATGGTACCATTTTTGTCAACCCCATCTGTGTCTGTGGACAGTTCAGAAACCCGCCTATCAGTGACACCATATAGGCAGGGTTTTGTTTTTCAAACAACATTCATCTAGATAATTTCCTACATTAAGAAAAGTCTCAATGTCCAATACAATTGGTGCCGTTTAAAAATAACACATAGTACGTATGTTACTTTAACCCATTAAAACTTCTAAAATGTTTTCTGAAAAACGTACAGTATGCTGCTATATTAGTGACCCCCATCTCAAAATATTTTGTTCCATGGACCCCTAGAAGCAAAGATTTGAGATGAATATAAAGATTTGCAAAACAAATTAAAACAAATAATCACAATTTTTCAAAAAGAACATATCTATTGCTTGTATATCTGCTATTTCTGGATAGCCAAAATATATGAAATAATGGTTAAAGTTGTTACAAAAGTGGCACAGATGCTTTCCCGGTTTTAACGGGTTAAGTAGGCCATACCATATTAATTGGCAGCAGCAGGGAGCGTTCCGTTTCACTTCTTCCCAGATGATCCAGGGATTCAAACCAGCAACCCTCCGGCTCAAGCTTAGCTCGCTCCTCTAACTCTTATTGGCCGACCGAAGGGAACTCATTAAATTGCAATATTTCTCCGGGAGCCAAAGGGCACTGGATTTAGGGGATAAATCCGGACACTCCCCCAATCTCACCGGTCCACTGCACTCTATCAGAGGTGGATAGAACCCATCATCAGCCACGCATCCTGTGGCAAAACGCACCTGAGGAGGTCCAGAATGTCCATTCCCTGTGGCTCCTTGCTATTGCAGGTCATTAGGAACGAGATGCTAGTGGTTCACTATCGGTATACAGCAGGTTCTATTTTAGAAATAATATAGACAAATATCTGATCCATGTGGACTGATTATAACCCGATCTTTATTTTTGAGCGGTACCTCCGCTCCAATACGCAGTTCTGTCTGTCTGTCTGTCTGTCTCTGTGTCTGTATGTCCGAGCATGGAAAGCTGCAACATGGTAACTCTGTCACTTCTCGACCGTATCGGATGCGGGGCGGCTCGTCGGAACCGGGCCGGCTCCCTGGGCACGTTCCTGGGGGTCTGGATGTTGCGGGGGCCCCCCACGGTACAGTAGTACAGCTCACTTCACACAGGTGTGATTCTTTTTTTTATTTTTATTTTTTACATAAAGTAATTATTTGTTAATTTTAAATAAAACTCACTGTAAATGAGAAATGGTTTTCTCTTTCTGTAGTCTCACGTCGTAGCCGATCTCTGGTCCGGTTGACAATCGGAGAGCTCCACCATGAAATGAACACGCATAATTGTCCTTCACATAGAGGGTATGCGCGTGACATCATCATCATAACCGGAAGTTATGTGGGGAACGGCCTACTGAGTGGCAAAAATCTACTTCCTGGCCTTGACAGGCCATACATCCAAACAGAAATGTCCTACCTGATTGCATTAAACCACATTAAACTCACTCACACGATTGATTGTTAACAAAAGCAAAAAACAAGCTATAAATGAGGGTGACTATACATTTCCCAATTGAAAGCTCAAGTCAGCCTTCTCTCTAGAGTCTAGGTCGTCCTCAGACGAGCCTTCCATAGTCGCCTCCAGTCATCCCGGTTCTCCATACAGTACATCCAACCAGCTCGTTGGTGCTTTGCGCTCCTGCATCTTTCTTGAGTACATCCACATATGTTAGTATGGGACGTCCTCGTGTCCGGTGCCCGTGTGTTGGTTCCCACAGCACCAGTGTGCTGGCTGGGAGCTCTTGGTGTCTTTGGCAGTGTCCTGCGAGTTCTCATTCTCCTGGCTGCTATCTTGTCGCTCACCCTGAATATTCCGGCATACAGATTCTCGTTGGTAACATGTCTGTCTGTCTGGTAGCATTCACATACATGGTAGCATTCACTGCCATAATATGGCAGTGAATGCTGGACCCTGAATCCAACGGTAGAATCTGTTCTCCTATATTATAGGAGAACAGATTCTACCGTCACGTAGAAGAAGCTGAGTTTGATTTGTCACGGGAGGTTGGAGTTCCATACACTGGCCATGCCATTCAGGGCCCTCCATGCAAGTGCCTTCCTCACTTTTAGATCTTGCTCTGTTGAGTTGACCCATGAGCCCAGGTACTTCAGAGCAGTGCCTCCTCCTGTTGTTGTGAGAGGTGGAAGTTCCGATTGGATGGTTATAGGTGATCACCTCAGTTTTCTTGCCTTGAAAACATGGAATGCATGCTCCCAGTGCATTCTGGGTCATTTGAAAGGCTCTGTGATAATTCATGTGGTTGACCGTACAGTACTGCATCCATAATGCATAAGCTACACCCATCACCCATCCATTGTGTAGCATGTGCATGGCGTGAACTTATGTGGAAGCGCTTATGTCTGTGAAAGAGTCGTTATTTTGCGGTCAGACGGTCACGTAGTGAGTAAATGAGAGAGAAAGAGAGGTGACAAGAAGAGAGGAAGAGTGTTTGATGGAGATGGGAGTCATTTAGGTGTCATCTTACTGAGTTAATGCTGATCTAACTCTTGGACAGTTTTTGTA
This sequence comes from Protomyctophum parallelum, assembly GCF_964188405.1. Classification (NCBI taxonomy): domain Eukaryota; kingdom Metazoa; phylum Chordata; class Actinopteri; order Myctophiformes; family Myctophidae; genus Protomyctophum; species Protomyctophum parallelum. Next base: position 23,553,034 of record NC_139717.1, on the reverse strand, counting down.
CGAGCAACACACACACACACACACACACACACACACACACACACACACACACACATACACACACACACACACACACACACACACACTGGCTCCCTGAACACGTGTTTTCTTCTTCGTTTCTCCTCTTAGACACGTGGATAGAGGAGTGAGCAGATTGTGTGTGTGTGTGTGTGTGTGTGTGTGTGTGTGTGTGTGTGTGTGTGTGTGTGTGTGTGTGTGTGTGTGTGTGTGTGTGTGTGTGTGTGTGTGTGTGTGTACGTGTGTGTGTGTGTGTGTGTGTGTGCATACGTGTGTGTGTGTGTGCACGCTTATTGACTCCAATAGGAAAACTGTTGTCCAGTCAGTGAGCTCTGTGAGGACTGAGGACCAGTGAAGGGGACACAGAAATCAATAGGAGTGACTGGGACATACTGCTTAGAGTGAGAGAGAGGTTGGGGAGAGGGGATAGGAGTGACTGGGACATACTGCTTAGAGTGAGAGAGAGGTTGGTGAGGGGGGGGGTAGGAGTGACTGGGACATACTGCTTAGAGTGAGAGAGAGGTTGGTGAGGGGGGAGATGGGATAGGAGTGACTGGGACATATACTGCTTAGAGTGAGAGAGAGGTTGGTGAGGGGGAGAGGGGATAGGAGTGGCTGGGACATACTGCTTAGAGTGAGAGAGAGGTTGGTGGGGGGGATAGGAGTGACTGGGACATACTGCTTAGAGTGAGAGAGAGGTTGGTGGGGGGAGAGGGGATAGGAGTGACTGGGACATACTGCTTAGAGTGAGAGAGATGTTGGTGGGGGGGGATAGGAGTGACTGGGACATACTGCTTAGAGTGAGAGAGAGGTTGGTGGGGGGAGAGGGGATAGGAGTGACTGGGACATACTGCTTAGAGTGAGAGAGAGGTTGGTGAGGGGGAGAGGCGATAGGAGTGACTGGGACATATACTACTTAGAGTGAGAGAGAGGTTGGTGAGGGGGGGATAGGAGTGACTGGGACATACTGCTTAGAGTGAGAGAGAGGTTGGTGGGGGGAGAGGGGATAGGAGTGACTGGGACATACTGCTTAGAGTGAGAGAGAGGTTGGTGAGGGGGAGAGGGGATAAGAGTGACTGGGACATATACTACTTAGAGTGAGAGAGAGGTTGGTGAGGGGGGGATAGGAGTGACTGGGACATACTGCTTAGAGTGAGAGAGAGGTTGGTGAGGGGGGAGATTGGATAGGAGTGACTGGGACATATACTGCTTAGAGTGAGAGAGAGGTTGGTGAGGGGGAGAGGGGATAGGAGTGACTGGGACATACTGCTTAGAGTGAGAGAGAGGTTGGTGGGGGAGAGGGGATAGGAGTGACTGGGACATACTGCTTAGAGTGAGAGAGAGGTTGGTGGGGGAGAGGGTATAGGAGTGACTGGGACATACTGCTTAGAGTGAGAGAGAGGTTGGTGGGGGGGGGATAGGAGTGACTGGGACATACTGCTTAGAGTGAGAGAGAGGTTGGTGGGGGGGGGGATAGGAGTGACTGGGACATACTGCTTAGAGTGAGAGAGAGGTTGGTGAGGGGGAGAGGCGATAGGAGTGACTGGGACATATACTACTTAGAGTGAGAGAGAGGTTGGTGAGGGGGGGATAGGAGTGACTGGGACATACTGCTTAGAGTGTGAGAGAGGTTGGTGGGGGAGAGGGGATAGGAGTGACTGGGACATACTGCTTAGAGTGTGAGAGAGGTTGGTGAGGGGGGAGATTGGATAGGAGTGACTGGGACATATACTGCTTAGAGTGAGAGAGAGGTTGGTGAGGGGGAGAGGGGATAGGAGTGACTGGGACATACTGCTTAGAGTGAGAGAGAGGTTGGTGGGGGAGAGGGGATAGGAGTGACTGGGACATACTGCTTAGAGTGAGAGAGAGGTTGGTGGGGGGGGGATAGGAGTGACTGGGACATACTGCTTAGAGTGAGAGAGAGGTTGGTGGGGGGGGGATAGGAGTGACTGGGACATACTGCTTAGAGTGAGAGAGAGGTTGGTGAGGGGGAGAGGCGATAGGAGTGACTGGGACATATACTACTTAGAGTGAGAGAGAGGTTGGTGAGGGGGGATAGGAGTGACTGGGACATACTGCTTAGAGTGTGAGAGAGGTTGGTGTGGGGAGAGGGGATAGGAGTGACTGGGACATACTGCTTAGAGTGTGAGAGAGGTTGGTGGGGGAGAGGGGATAAGAGTGACTGGGACATACTGCTTAGAGTGAGAGAGAGGTTGGTGGGGGAGAGGGGATAGGAGTGACTGGGACATACTGCTTAGAGTGAGAGAGAGGTTGGTGAGGGGGAGAGGGGATAGGAGTGACTGGGACATACTGCTTAGAGTGAGAGAGAGGTTGGTGGGGGGGATAGGAGTGACTGGGACATACTGCTTAGAGTGAGAGAGAGGTTGGTGAGGGGGAGAGGGGATAGGAGTGACTGGGACATACTGCTTAGAGTGAGAGAGAGGTTGGTGAGGGGGAGAGGGGATAGGAGTGACTGGGACATACTGCTTAGAGTGAGAGAGAGGTTGGTGAGGGGGAGAGGGGATAGGAGTGACTGGGACATACTGCTTAGAGTGAGAGAGAGGTTGACTGGGGGGGGAGGGGATAGGAAAGGAGAGCCTATTTGTGGGTTATGCTATAGTGTGTGAATGTGGGTGTAGGTGTGTGCAGTGCATCAAGGTCACCGGTTCAAATCCCAGGGAATGTGTGATGTTCTATCTCCCCTAAACAACTCCTACTACATCATGAAGGTATACCCTTGAGCTTGACATTTTCAGTAAAGCCCTCGGCTGCAGCAGAGCTGTCCGGAGGTTATAGCTATGTGCTAGGCTGTGGTTTTACTGGACACCTTCATACTCTAGTCGTGATCACCGTTTAGGTTCACAGTCAATTATTCACTCAAGGTCTACATCGTCGTTGTCAACAAGGTTTCTGTCTGACAGCAACGATGTACATGCATGTACTTTGTTGCACGGTGAAGTTATACGCCTGCAGGGATAATTTGCACTGCGCAAAAAGCTTGGAATACGGCTGTGTATATTACAGCAAACTCACGCTAATCTTTCCAACAAACTCCCGTAAACTCCCGAATTGTACCATCACACCTATTACCGTATATTACATGTATATGCCCACTAAACTTGAGGTTTACGGACAAAATACAGTTCCCGTAATTGCCCGTTAACTCCTCTTTTCACGCAGTGCAGGTGAGGAAATGCCTTTAAGATTAAAAAAAGAGAAAAATAAGAATAATATAATGCTTATGCACTAGATATAAACACATAGACACACAAAAGGCATGGCATGGACCCACTATTGGGTGGGTTCAACTGGGTTGCGATGCAATTTGCAGTGCGTGTAGCCCAGCCCTAATAGGCCGGGGTTGCTAGTGGCGCGTTTAGACTTGTATTCTTATTAGCATAAGCTTCAAGGCCTCAACTGATGTTTCTGTTCTGATATCAACGAGTAGACCTTTCCAGAGCTTAAGGAGCCTTAGGCCCATAGGAGCGGAGCACATCAGCACCATATATGCGTTTGACTTGGTTTTACAGATGACAAGCAGAAAACGTTATCAGCTTGTTCCAGCATTGCCGGGGCTATTGAGCTGACAACACTTCGATCAGCACGTTCAGGTTTCTCTCTCCTCTTCACTCTCCTCTCCCCATGCCTTTCTCTCTCTCTCTCTCTCTCTCTCTCTCTCTCTATCTCTCTCTCTCTCTCTCTCTCTCTCTCTCTCTCTCTCTCTCTCTCTCTCTCTCTCTCTCTCTCTCTCTCTTTCTCTTTCTCTTTCTCTTTCTCTTTCTCTTTCTCTCTCTCTCTCTCTCTCTCTCTCTCGGAATTTTTCAAAATATGGATTGCAGTCACAAGTTCACCAAGGATTCTGGCCTGGGGGCTTAACATTAAAGATAGGGACTTGAGGTGAGAGGTCAGTGCATGGGTAGTGTTTGTTTCTGAAATGACTGCAGGCCCTTGACCCTTGACCCAAGCAAAACATTGCATCATCTGAAAATCTCTGCAATCGCTGCATCGCTCTGCATACAGTATGTCGGCCATGTTGGAGTGATGTGCCATGTTGGAATTCTGACATGCTGAAGAGAAGGCGGCGATCCGAGCACTCAAAACAGTATCAAATGAGGAGAGGGTGGTATGAGGCAAGCACACAAACACAGGTCCATACTGAGACAGGCAAGTCAGAACTAATGTTCTCCATTATCCTTATCCTTGTGGGCCGCTGATCATCCCAGGTCTAATTAATTCTCTCAAACCTAGGACCCCCACTTAGAACCAGCTTCTGACAGGCAGGACAACCTGTGCTACTTTCCATTTCAAAACAGAGATATATTATCGTGTTCCACTTCATAGAGCCTTGTTCATTATCCATGAGAGAGCAATGTAACGCGAATTTCTCTGAGTAAACCAGCGGCAAAGCAGAAGGTCAAATGCAGAACATTGACACGGGGGATGAGACTTGAACTCATGTCTTGGGCTTCTGCCTTCATTACAATTCACCTGCTGCAGCAGAGGGGAGTCTTATAGGCTACAACCACCCTCCTCTGTTCTGAATTTGACATTCCTCCTGACCCTTCTTCTCGTGTGTTGCTGTCTGGTATGAAAAGTCAAGATAAGCAGCTATAGCACCTTTCCCCCCTTTGTCAATAGGCCTCTGGCTCATTGGCATAGGCATTGACGAGGGTCAGCCAGGTACTTGTATCCCTGGTAGCGGGGCCAGCAGTGTGTCTGAAATAATAATGGTGGTGTTTGGAGCGAACCTAAATGCAAAACACAGACACGGGAGATTAGTTGAGATTTAAGAAGGTTCATTTATAGATTGGAGGCAATGGTGAATGGCGTGGGCAGGCATATTGGCAGGCAGGCAGGTTAGCAGGCAAGCGAGCAGGCAGACAGGCTGAATGATCCTGAGCACAGGGAAAGGCCGTTAGTACAATCACAAAGAACTAATCACTAAACTCTGGAGATCTGAACCGTGTCACTACCACTGGAGCTGAAACAACAACATGACAAAAGAGTGGTTGAAGAGGCAGGGTTTCTATAAGCAAGAGAGGCGAGGAACTGATTGAAGGCAGGTGTGCAGGATCCAGGTGAGTGAGCGGCAGTACAGGAACGCACACACGCACGCACGCACGCACGCCATGCACACGCACAACATGCACAAACACAGAGAGACCAACAGGGGACAGAGAGGGAAACACAATGATGCTGGGCATTGCAGAGGCTGTGACACATAATTAGGCTATTCAGGAGGAGAGGAATGACATCACATTACAGTAGATACCAGGGAGGTACCCCCACAACAAGGGGATTCCCCCAATCCGATACATCAATGCATTAACAGTGAGAAAGTGTACATACAGCCTATCTCTAGTGGCTCGCCACCAGCATATTAAACTATATCTGTGGGAAACACAACATTTTGTGTTCTTGATATTGAACAGCTATGATTGCACTGGCTCGCAAACTTCTCTTTCCTGCCCTATCATTTATTGGATGAATCGTTTATCTGTTTAGACACCTGAGCCCAGCATTTATTTATGTTCTTTTTTTATTTAGAAGGATGTATTTTCATCTGCATTTCAAAGTACTCACAGTAACCACGTGTAAATGTTCTATTTGCATACATTTCTCCTGGCGATTCTCTATAGTATTTTTAGCCACCTTTTAACGCCCCTGTCAAATCATCTGTGTTCAGTCAGTTTACATGTCAAGACGTTTTCTCTCCTAAAAAGCATCCCTAAAAGAGTGTTACAGTACCCTTTTGTTTGCTTACAGCGGTCATTAATATACCTGTTTCTATAAAAATGAACATCTCTTACTTTATAAAGAATCAACAGTATATAATGTAGCTCCACTACTGCTACCTTCCATATAGCGTGACTAAAAAGAAAGTCAGAAAAGGCCCAGAAATTATATTTTATTTGTGGCAGGGCAGGTGGTGCAGCAGGCAGCCCACAGTGTTGAGTGTGCAGCGTAATATGATATCCATTTTGTGAAATGTACATCAACTGTGTAATGGCTGAAAAGTTGTGTTGTTAGAACGGTGCAACTACAAGAGACTAAAACAATCACATGTGTGTTACGTTTATTCAGATTCAGTTTCAGACAAGTTTATTGATCCCAGAAGGGCAATATTTTGGCAGCGTATAAGTCCCCACAGCACAAAATAAAGGTAGTTATGTTACTGTATATTCACTGGCAACAGATCAACATACATAGATCACACAGCCAGCGGCAGGAAATAAAATCAAATGTTTTATTATGGTAATATAAATAAGCGAGTTAAAGGAATGCAACAGTCACTTAAAATGACTACAGTCATTTGGAATATTTAGTGTGGTGGTTTGTTCTCATAAAGGGGCACATTATAATGCTGGCTTGAGGGCATTATAGTGAATTCACTCGAAAGAACATGGTCAGATTGGCTGATATTTCATTTTTCTGGGCCACCTGTTTCTCCCAAAGGGAGCCGCATGTCTCTTTGCTGGGCTCCTATTATCCTGGAGCAGATTTTCACAGTACCAGTTAGACTAATGAGTCTTGACTTGTCCTTCACAGACAACCCATTCAACCAACACATATTAGATGACTTTCAATGAATGTTTGATAAAAAAATACTTCCACATCAAACACAAAATTAGTTAAAAGGGTATTTCACTTTCAAATAATTCTGGGGGTCATTCTAACATCAACTCTGTCTTTTGTGTGTATTTTTGTTGTGTTGCTTGATTCAGTATTTAGTTTTGATGACATTTTGTTCAGACATGTCCCACTACTAAAGGCCATTGAACTTCAAGCGCCGCATGTTAACCATGTTAGACTCATTAAAACGATTCATGTTCATCATTCTGGTGAGATATTGTCCTGGTCTTGATATTGTCCTTCTAATGCTTGAGGGGACCATAAAATAAAGAAAAAAAGTAATTGAAAAATGAAAGTCCCCTCGAGGCTTGCGCAGCAGAAGGACAATATCAGTCACCCGTACAGCTTCCACATGAGGGGAAGTCTTTGCTTGACAACCGACTTCCGTTGACATCAAATTTGAGTTGAGAGTCGAACACTGATCCTACATTAGATACTTGTGTGTTGATAATTTGAACATACTCGCCATAATGGGTTTTTTTTTCCCCCCTTTTTATTATTATTAAATACATAATTCAGTTGAGAAAGTTATTCATCACATGGTTCACATGATTTAACGAAGGCGGGAAGGGTACATTAACCATGATCTGACTCTGAGCCCTGTAGAAGAGATAATACCATCAGAGAATTTCACAAAATGACTGCCCTCTGGAGACGTCCTGCAGTTATCTCTGCAGTAAACGGGCCTCTACAGAGGGGACTGCAATTTGAGGCTGTGGCGTTCGACAAAACCTGCTGAGTTATGTCTGTCAAAGTCTAAAAGGCATGAAAATGAATGTATTCTTAAAATAAGAAGCAAATCACTCAATTAAAATATGATGATGACATGATCGTTAAAATGGTGAAAATAAATCGGAAAATAAAAGTCTCACATGAGATTTGGGGTTGCTCGAGTTGCATCTTTTACATCTTCACCATCTGCTTGGAACTGCAGGGCTCTAATTTGGCATCAATGTGGGAGACAGCCATATTGTACCAATGTATCTTAAAACGAGACATGGCAGGTGACCTAGGGTTTTTTTTTTTTTTTTTTTTTACTAATGGCTATCACAACGAAACTCCTCCAGTACAGTCCTTAACATTAATACTAAGATTTTTTGTATTACAACTTTTCTGAAATTATGTTTAAATACCGGTATGCAAATTAGATGTTATATGTGCTAATTTGTATACATTTCGGGTGATAAATCTGAAGATTGGAAAATAAATTTCTGGTTGAAGTTTTTATTATATTGTGTTTGTGATATTATGTCACAAACACATGTCATACAGCACAGCTGATGTGTGTGTGTGTGTGTGTGTGTGTGTGTCACTGTACAGCTGATGCTCGTTGACACTCTTTAATGTTACTTGCATCATGGCAATTATGTTGTTTCTGCGTCAAATAGAACTACACCTAATCTAAGATATCAATCCAAAGCTAAGACCTTTTACACAACTCTCTCTGGTATTATATATATTTTTTGTTTGAGCTGTTACTATAGGCTACACTTGGTTGTTAAAGTCCAGATGAAAATAACAACATAACTGAAATAATTTAGATACATGATTTAGATTTATTTTTTTATGAATCTATTTATTTTTTAAATCGTGACCCCAAGAATCGGAATCGAATTGAGAATAATTCTGAAAAAAAACAAAAAACAATTTTTAATCAAATTGTGACCCCAAGAATCGGAATCGAATCGTGAGATATGTAGCAGAAGAGTCGTGGCCCTATTATACTGTAGCTATCATCTCGCAGTTTAGGGAACACTTCGCTAAGCTGGTCGGCACAATAGCACATCCGCCCACGGATAAGGCATCAGAACCATCCTCCTGACACATTCCTGAAATATCACACATTTCTGGGGTGCAAGAGAGCATCAAACCATGGAAACGCTTTCACAGCTGAGTTCAGAAAGGTCTGAGTCAGACCTTTCAGAGCAAAAATGAAGTGTTCTTTTGCTAATCAGAATCATCCATCCCATTCCCTCTGATGGTTGTTTAGTCTCATTTGCACGTCGATTGGGGTACAATTGAGGTAATTGTTTTTATCCCTTGCCAGGCTGCTCTAAGAACACTACTGTTATATTGCATTTGTCTTTCCCCTAGACGGGAAATGCTGGTAGATGTGTGGAAAAATCACGACGCGTGTCTTTCCTCCTCTCTGCCCTCAGTTTCCTTACTCTATACTGTTCAATCTAAATTAAATGAAAACCGCCTGAAGATAAGATGAATCTTTAATAACCCTTGAGACAAAAAAATGCAATTGGACGGTAATAAAGACATTTATTTCAATCTGTCAGCAGCACTGCGGCCATGGAGCTCTCCGGCTGCAGAGAGTATAAGAGAGAGACATGCAGAGGGAAACCTCGAGGAAACACCCGCCTGTACAATAATGCTATCACAGCACACACACACGCACACACACACAGGCACACACACACACACACATACACGCACGCACGCACGCGCACACACACACACACACACACACACACACACACACACACCAGCACCTTCCCCTTATACAGGGTTGTTGCAGCATTCTGCTGTTGCTAGGAGACGTGTGAAACTCCACTAGCAAATTGAAAGCAATATGACTACTACTACTACTACTACTACTAATATTACTAATTAATTTATTATACAAAAGTAATGAAAGATTACATATAGCTGTGTTATTGTTTACAGCCTGAAAATGTCATACCAGTCAGTGGCCTTGTGTCCACCCTGAAACTGGGAGGTCGGGGTTCGATCCCCGGCCGGGTCATACCAAAGACTGTAAAAATGGGACCCAATTCCTCCCTGCTTGGCACTCGGCATCAAATGGTTGGATTGGGAGGTCAAATCAACTAATCAAAATGATTCCCGAGCATGCCAGGGCTGCAGCTCACCACTCCTTGGCTGCGGCTCACCGCTCCAAGAGATGGGTCAAATGCGGCGACACATTTCAACGTCAACGTGTGTGACAAATCGTATGACTTATGACCATTGGACTAAACCAAATTATAAAACAGCAAAAGGAAAACTATCTGACACATTGGAAAGAAGCAACACAAAAGCAGAGTAAACTAGAATGCTATCTGGCCCTAAACAGAGAATACACAGTGGCAGAATACCTGAGCATTGTGACCGACCCAAAACAAAGAAAAATCTTAACCAGGTACAGACTCAGTGAGCACAGTCTCGCGATCGAGAAAGGCCGTCATAGGCAGACCTGTGTCCCGAGAGAAGACAGACTATGCACCCACTGCACACAAAATGAAGTGGAAACCGAGCTACACTTCCTAACCATCTGTCCATTGTACCAAGACATCAGAGACACATACTTCCCACAGATTACAACCACACACAGAGATTTTGAAAACATGACCAATGACAAAAAAATCCCATATCTGCTGGGCGAAGTACAACAATGTGCAAACACAGCAGCAAGATTTGTGAGTTGCTGTGATAGGAGAAGGATATCAAATGGAACACAACCACCCTAAAGACTAATCATAGTGTATACTCCTGCACTATACCTGCATCGAGTGACCTTGGTACATAGAATTTGATCTATTGAAGATTCTGACCTTCAAATGTACATAATTTTTGTTTTGATTGTATTGCTGTATTGTTGTACTGTTCTTTCTGCTTTGTAAACGTATGTTTTCTCATGCCAATAAAGCCCTTTGAATTGAATTGAATTGACTTACTGATCACATGCCCATGTGATTGCTGTAGCACAAAGGCACAGCTCATCGTCGTTATCATCATCGTGAGGTAGAGATACTGTGTATTGTGAAGGGACACAGTGTCACAGACAGACGTGATACAACAGGTACTCTGAAATAGCACCTGCCACTATGACTCAGACATATTGGTCAGATCGGCCGGTGAGACGAACTGTAGGTGTGAGGACCGAGAACCTCTTGTGTATAATTATATAAATCCTGGGACTACAGTTATGCACATAATTATATAACCTATAACACTCACCTAGAGGTGCGCATAGTTGAGCTATACTTCAGTACCTATAGGCTCCTTGTGGACAGAGTTACATACTGTTGCATAGCTGGTTTTGTTCAGCATACAACTACACCATTTGCTTCCTCTGTACATTTGTATGTTTCTATTATTGTCAAGCATATGATGACATTCTAATGTCATAACAAATCACAGCCATTAGAACACATTATTCACTTGTAATATTAACGTATGGGATTATGGTTTGTGAATTGAGTATAGCCTAAAGCCTATAGTAATTAACTAGTCACTCCAGAAAGCATCAGGGTTTTTTATTTGCTGTACAGTATATCATATTCCGCTGTGATTATGATGCCTTCTAATCCCTTCTCAGGGCTACAGGATCAAAACTTAAATTGTCACCTTGCTTTGTGTCCTTGTTTACTGTTGATGGCAGGCTTTCTAACTGTGGACGGCTGCCATTAAGCACCAGGGGAGTGTGCACAGGGGCTTTTGGTCTCAGTCTAATGATGCGGTGCCTTGTGTCACAGACTGGTGATGCATGGTGGTGTCAGGCAGGCAGGCCGAGGCTGGACCGCGTTATGGTGGCTAATGCGGCTTGTAAAGTGGCAGATATATAGATGGGTTTTCCTGGGCTGCGCCAAGGTTTGGCTTCTTGGCCAATGAGGTGTGCAAATGCTTATTAAGCCCTAAAAAAAGCCATGTCTGCCTACGTGCCTGCATACATACATTCTTTCTTTCTTTCTTTCTTTCTTTCTTTCTTTCTTTCTTTCTTTCTTTCTTTCTTTCTTTCTTTCTTGCTCTCTCTCTCTCTCTCTCTCTCTCTCTCTCTCTCTCTCTCTCTCTCTCTCTCTCTCTCTCTCTACACCACTCTTTGTTGAATGGTCTACCACTCTACCTTATTCTCCGCTCGTCCTGATTCCAATTGTTCCTCCTGGTCTATAAATAGACACGGCAGCAGTTCCTGGATAATTGTCCCCCTCTGCTACCCTCATCTTATGTTTACCGATATCCAAACCTGCTGGCTCAGCATAATGCCAAATGAACGAACAGGGTCACCTGTGGAGTAAAAGGCAGTTTTGGGGAAGTTAGCTACTGTTGCTTACTGGTGCTTAATTAGTAATTACTGTTGCTATTGCTTACTGGTGCATATACTGTCTGTTGCTGTTGCTTACTGGAGCATACTGTCTGTTGCTGTTGCTTACTGGAGCTTATACTGTTGCTGTTGCTTACTGGAGCTTATACTGTTGCTGTTGTTTACTTGCTTATGATGTGATGCTTACTGGTGTTATAAGGCCTTGGGTTGTGTTTATGTGTGTATTATACAGTATGTGTGTCTTTAGAAGGGGGCTTACCTTTGCCCCTGCACTAAGATTGTGGGCTTTGTCACTGTTTCCCAAACAGTGGACCGGGACCCATCTTTGGGTCGAGAGACAATTCAAAATCAAATTTCCATGAATAAATAAAGAGTTTACAAGCCCACAATGCCGCTCGAAGCAACACGAGCTTGTAGATCTTCTATTTTCACTAGTTTTGGTCCCTGGCAAACGTTTAATTTCTCTTTTTGGTCAGCTAAAAGTTTGGGAACCACTGCTTCAGGTGACTCAGGTAACCTCGACCATTAAGCGTCTTTTCTGACTAAAGGTGATGTGTGGAGTCACTGATTACAGATTCCAGACTGATATGAATGTTCCTTCTTGTCTATCAAATAGGCCAGCCAGGATGACCCTTCACTGTATCATGTGGGGCTTAAGGGACAGGGGAAAGTGTATTTGTTATTTAATGGAATTATGTTTTATTTTGATTGAAAATTCAAACATCTTTGCAAATAATTGAATTCCAAATATAACACATTTTCTGAATGTGTTAAAGAAAAAGATTCAAATTATAAAGAACAATATCACACAAAACAATACAATATGCTCAAATGACCTGTGTCGCGTTTATTCCGGGTGGTGGGCTCATTATAATATTAAGTGCCGACCCAGCTTATATATGTAACTACATGTTGTGTTGTATATGTATAGATGTTAGTGTTACTAAGGAAGTTCACTGCCTATATAGATATACTCTGTGTTATATAAGAACAGAAATCCTCTTATCAACCAATTACAGTATCTCAGGGATGTAGATATTAATACAGTAAATTGGGGGGTAAAATGTGTTGTACTAACTACTGCTAGAAGGAATGTTAAGACGCATACTAGTGGGACACAAGTCAATAGTGATGACAATTGCATGAGGAAGGAAGTGTCAGATGTCGAAGAGGCGTGCTCACAGAGACAAGGCAAATACGTGTGACCCGTTTCATTCAGTCGTAAGCAATGTAATTCAAAGCAGGATCATGGCGTTTGCGTGAGTCTTTATAATGTGTTAATAAGTACGGTAAATACTCTGTCATAGTGATACGCTTGTGCAGTCGTTAGATCTGTGAATTAATAGTATGTGTTTGTGTTTCTTTTGTGTTTCAGTTTATTACCTAATGCTACTAACGCGACTGAAGTCGCGACCTCTGAATCTTGTGCTAATGATTAAGAGCATTTAGTTGTGGAAGCTATTTGAACTATATCTAAACACGGGCCAGACAAAGCAAATAGGGCTTTTACTGTACACAAGTTTAGTAGAAGTGTGTTTGTACGTGTGTGAGTGTGTTATGAGTTATTAGTAATAAAATGGCCGGAAAATAAGTGAATGTTTGAGAGCCTTATTACAACTTGGAGGAAGTGTGTGTTTGAGTAATATAACGGTGTGTGTTTAAATCACAATTACTATCCTGTTTGTTACACCCCCATGCGGAGGGTTGAATCAATAGTTGAACAAAGTTATGAAACAGCAAAGTTTAATTATATCCGTACAACCTGTTTTAGTTGAAGGCTTTTCTTTTTTTGAGGGGCGCTAGCCCCTCCCATGCACAGCTTTGTGTGTGTGTGTGTGTGTGTGTGTGTGTGTGTGTGTGTGTGTGTGTGTGTGTGTGTGTGTGTGTGTGTGTGTGTGTGTGTGTGTGTGTGTGTGTGTGTGTGTGTGTGTGTGTGTGTGTGTGTGTGTGTGTGTACCACGGAATGTGATGATTTGATTGGCTGAGCACGGAATGTGATGATGTATGATGATAAGAGCGCCCCTCTTTTATCATACATTGGCCAAAGACGTGTACTTAATTTCAGTTCAGCCCTCTGGCATCGCCTCTGCCGACACCACTTCAAGTCTATAGGAGAGCCCTGGACTGATATTAACGAATGGTTCAATTAAAGGCCATTGGTGCATTGAGCTGTGAATGAGCGGTGAACGGGGAGCGGTCTAGTAATTCACTGACAGGAGAGAGAGACACATGCAGCTCTATGTAGCTCAAAGTCCTCCAGAATTCCCTCGGGCAGAATTGAGTTCAAAGGTCAAATGACTACCGGTGACCTCACGTTGACTCCCCCCATCTAGAGATTGCCACTCACATTGATAACATGGGCTTTTGTCAAGCTACCCTTAAGGCAAGTGTATTGTGCAAATATTGCAGTGAAATGCAATTTCCGGCATCAGCTTCATTGAAAGCAAAGCACCAAAAGCTTTGGATCTTCTAATAGTGTCCGATGATTTTCTTGGTACCGACATGCGACCCAGATACAAATTGAACCGATTTTATTTCAACATTTTCTTTATCCGTTTTGTTTTCTTTAAACCTTTTCAATTAATGCTATCATTATCATCGCCATAAATGTTAATAAATTGTGGCCTGTGTTGGTATACAGTATGTCAGTTACATGTCCAGCGTTTGACTGTGCATTATCAATAGTCTGATGTAGTCCTATTATCATGGCATAAATTAGCTACACGACAATGAAAATAATGTGAGCTTTATGACAGACAGCATGTTTTTGCACTGAGCTGAGACGTCTAGACTGCGTCACCCCCTCTGGATGTCTGCTGCTACAGATTTAGGTTGTTTTGCAAGTCTCCCAGACATCTGGGTTAGCCATTAATAGATGCTGTCCTTCTTTCTGAATTCTCTGGCACTCAGCATGCAGGCTCTGCGTGATTCCTGATCACACCGCACCCAAAACTCATCTACTGTAAATGTCCCTATAGGGCTACCTAAAATATAGGCCAGCCAAGGTGCCCGCTGCACAAACTTGTGAAATATCAATCCAGCCACAGCCAGCGGGGGAAAGATTTTTTATTTTCCCAAAATATATTTTGTGTTTACACTAGACGAGCTCCTTTCTCTCTTTCTTCTACTTTTTGTGTTTATTTGAGAATTACATTTCAGCTGAGAGCAGTCAGAGTCAGTGACAGGTATAGATTGCAGTGAGAAGACGGGTCTGAATGAAAGTAACTAAAAAGGTTAGATGACTCGAACACACGTAACCTGATCATTATAGTTTTCTGTCTAGGGCTGAAGCTATTGATTATTTTCTTAACTTCTATCGATTACTTTTTTGATTAATCGAATAGTGTTTAGTAGTAATAGTGAAAGCGTGTTTTTTTAACATATCAATGACTCGATGAACCACTTAAGTGTCATTTAATTTTTTGTCAGGCACAACATTTTTGATAGAGAAACAAGAATTGATTAAATCAATTAATTACCAGCTGCATTATCTGCGGGGGTCCGCTATAACTATTATTGATATTTTAGCTTTTCAACTATAATGACACGCCATAGGGATTGATTATTAATCAATGGCTGATTTTATTTTTTTATCAATTAAATCTACTAGAGCCGTACAGTATATAATAGCTGTAGCTAGTGAGTATTTTACATTGTTACACCATGCTATTTTATTTATGGCATAACTTGGCTAGAATATGCTGTTATGTAAAGTGATGTATATTTGCATGTTTCAGTGAGCACTGGTTTTACCTGCAAACAACGAGGAGTAAACACAGAGACACAGTTGCCTCACTCACTCAACAACGATAACCCAGAACCATTGTCTCATATTGTCTTCAAAAGCAGCGGTATATGCCATTAACTGTCATGTTGCATTATAAAACTATTAGCTTATTTTGTTTTATGCCCCAGCATTGACTATGTTGAATTATTCATTTCGTCATTTTATGGATGAAATGGATGTAATCTATCTCACAGCTGTTTGAGGCAGTGAGACATTAGTGGTGCCTATAAGGGCTTGTATAAAATATTTAGTTACTCTTAGTTATACTTAGAGATACATTATTGTAGTCCAGGAAAGAAGTCTCTGTGACATCATGGACACTGCTACAATCTAAAATATCTAAAACCTCACACACATGCATAAAGACCCCAGGAAAGTGTTCTAAATCTTCTAAACGTCATTAACATATAAAATAAATTGCCAAAAGGGTGAAGTGTCCCTTTTAACTATAGGCTAAGTTTGTACTTGGTTTGAGGTGGTGAAACTGCCCCCTTGGGTATAGCTACATCTACTGTAGCTGGAGTAATGTACATTCAACTGAATCCACAAAATTACTGATTTAGACAGCTACAGTATGATGAAACTAGTCTCTTCTTGCTTTTATCCCTTTATCACAGCCAAATCACAGCCAAAATTTGCAGATTCACAAGCATCAGCTGATGGATTTAAGTTAATTGGAATAGGCCTAAAATAATAATAATATTTTGTCACAATATTGATATAGAGGTAAAACAAAAAACAGCACTAATGCTGCACCTGTAGCAGTTGAATTGAGAATGTTCTGCGGCATTTTGCTCTTGGGATTCCATCCATCCATCTTCAACCGCTTATCCGTAGTCGGGTTGCGGGGGCAAAAGCTCCACCAGAGTGCTCCAGACTTCCCTCTCCAGAGCAACATTAGTGACTTCCTCCTGGGGGATTCCGAGACGTTCCAAGGCCAGTGAGTCGATGCGTTTCCTCCAACTGAGCCTTGGTCTGCCCCGGGGTCTCCTCCCAGTGGGACGTGCATCGAGGACCGCCCGAGAGGCATCCTAACCAGATGCCCAAACCACCTCAGCTGGCTCCTTTCCATGGCGAAGGAGCAGCGGTTCTACTCCGAGTCTCTCCCATGTGACTGAACTTCTCACCCTATCTCTAAGGGAGATGCCAGCCACCCGTTGAAGAAAACTCATTTTGGCCGCTTGTATTCGCGACCTTATTTTTTCGGTCATGACCCACACTTCATGACCATAGGTGAGAGCAGGAACGAAGATTGCTCGGTAGACGGAGAGCTTTGCAGGGATTATTTCGAGATTGCATTGATCCCTAGCAGTTAGAAGGAGCCAAGAATTTGAGGTACAACAACATTGGCAGTGAGGTGTATAAATGTCAAAATGCCAAAATGTCCCTTTAACTCAATTTATACTGGACTCTGTAACAGCAGTACTATGCCTTAATTAGATTTGGAATCACTACAGCAGCATGAAAGTGTATAAGAAGTGCACTGCCTAATTTATGCTCCTACATACCAGAAATAGCAGATTTACAAGCTCACAACGCACCACAGATGTGACGTGCTGGTGCTGTGAGCTTGTTAATCAATTATCGGCATGCGACACCACTACGCGACAAAGTATAAATCAGACTTTACACAGCTGAGGTGTTGGTAGGAAAACTAGAAGCAGTGCAAGGATTAGTAATGTTTCACAACTTCACGAGTGCCATGGCACTCATGGCACTCGTCTGCCATGAGTGCCATGGCGGAACTTCAATCTGTTTTACACACATTCTCCATCTACAACATCTACATAAACGTTAAGATTTCAAATATAATATAGGGCTACTTATGATGCGATTAATTGTGCTCGGGCGGGTACCCGTATCTTCTGTATTGTTCAATATAGTTTTACTGTATCAGAGTGCAATACACCTCCCAACCCGATAGGGTCGTGTAGTTTAAAGCATAATTATGGCGAGAAAAAGATTTTCGCAGAAAACGCTCTGAGAAAAAAAAACTTGCTGCACCTCAAGGGGCTTATCTTCTATACATTTCAAAATAAATTGGTGTCATGTTTTAGGGCTAGAGTGCAAGGATATTGTCACGC
The DNA here is from genome assembly GCF_964188405.1 of Protomyctophum parallelum. Taxonomy (NCBI): domain Eukaryota; kingdom Metazoa; phylum Chordata; class Actinopteri; order Myctophiformes; family Myctophidae; genus Protomyctophum; species Protomyctophum parallelum. The sequence continues at coordinate 23,535,462 of NC_139717.1, read as the reverse complement.
TATTTGCTCTCTGCTCTTATGTTTTCCCCTTGGTTGTACCTGTCATGTTTTCCTTCCCCCTCTGTGCTGCGTTTGAGACTCTTAATTGACTGAACATTGCCACCTGTGTGCCCAGGTGCGCTAATGATTGCCCTCTGTATTTAACCCATTTTGGGTGGGAACCCCTTTTGGTGTTAGCATTATGCTATGCTTTAGCTATTGAAAAATAGCAGATCTACAAGCTCATAGCACGCCACCGAGTAGCGCGCTACGAGCTTGTAGGTCTGCTATTTTTGAAAAATCATGAACATGTGGTGCAAAGCTTTGAATATATACTCTTTCAGAGCGAACGTTTTTAACTCAAATCTTTGCTTCTGGCAGGTGGTCCCTGAAACAACACATTGTCAGCGGCCAATTTCATATATTTTTGGGGGTCCTTGACATGAAATATTGAGAACCACTGATATAGAAACATGAGGTTTTTCAGAAAAAATGACATTTAAAAAAAAAATTTTGTTTCATTTCGACGTCAGGCCTAAATGGCTTAAGGGACTTCCTAAGTTATGTTTACTGCTGTAACTTCGACGTTGCGTCCTCCGAGTGTGTTTCCCCGTGTAGGGATTTAGAGGACGTTTAATATCTGTTACCACAGTTCTTCCGCCCTGTGAGGTGTGTACCTAGTTTCTATCCTGTGTTTTATTTAAGTAAAATTCCTGCGAAACTTCCCTTGGGCCTTAAAGATCTTTCTGCAGGTTTGTGTCCACGACTTACCAAATATGAGTTAATATAAAAGCCTAAAGGCCAGCTTTAATAATGAGGGTCCCTGTGTCCGCACACGAAAATGTGTCCGAGCATGAAAATAGCATTATAGCCTTTGTTCACCACCAAGTGTCACTGTTGCACAGCCTAACACACAGACACACACACAGGCCAGGGAGGAGGGCTTGTACAGTACAGTACAGTACAGTACAGTACAGTACAGTACAGTACAGTACAGTACAGTACAGTACAGTACAGTACAGTACAGTACAGTACAGTACAGTACAGTACAGTACAGCATCACCACTCACTTCAGATGGGTCTGATTTTTTTATTTGATTGGAGAGGCATCAAAATACCAAACTCTGTACAGTAGATGCCTCTCCCCCAGTCCTTGGAGCCAGCTCTCCATAGTTCTTAGCAACAATGTCTACTGTCCACCAAGGCGTTTTTCTCCTGAGGTCAGCATACTGTAAGTTGTGAATTGTTTTCAGTGCGAGCATGGCATACTTCCATTCTGCTGGAAATGCCAGTATCCGCGATGAGGTGCTGAGCCGTGCATCTGGCATCTGGCATTTCTGTCTGATCTCAGAGGAGTTGACATTTTTTCAACATTTGGCAGCATGGATAAGTGTTTTAGAAGAGTGCCTTGTGTAGCTTGCGTAAAAAAAGAACGCTTCAGTGATCACTACCGCCTCTTCCCACAATACCTGCACATCTGTTCGTCAGCTCCACTGGTTCCCAGTTGAAATAACAACATTGGTTGTTCACTTCCACCCTTTCATCTACAAAACAGTACGTACACTCGTACAGTATGAGCAGTTTGTGGGAAAGGAAGCTATAGGATTTAATTAGCTGAATCGAAATAATAATAATGCAAGTGAGTCACGCTAATCCGTGATCCGTGATCTACTTTCTCCTATAACTCCAAGCACCAGCACAATTAAAACAGAAAGAGAGAAATGGTGGATTACTGCGTCAGCTAAGACTACTTCAGTGCATTTGGGACTTCAGTCTGACTCCATTTTATACCAACATGTAGCCTAGTGTGTGAAAAAGGGTGGGAGCAGTTATATAACCTGCATTTAATCTTGTACTCTTGAATGTAACCCTAATTAACCCTAATTCTATGCAAATAGAAAAAGCAGCCGATCTATGATGTTACAATGTGTCACTTGGTGAACTTCTTTCTAACAATGTTTGCTGAATGTTCGTCTATTTTCACAGAATGTTCCCAGAATAGGCATGATAGTGGTCATATGCTCAACCCATTTAGACCTGAGGCCGATTAAAAAAAAAGGCTTCTAAATCAGACCGTTTCCTGAAAAACCCATGTTTCTATGTCTCAAACTTTTTCTTGTCAAGGACCACAAAAAATATCTGTATTTGGCCACCGACCCCCATCTGAAAATCTGTTGTTCCAGGGACCCCCGAGAAGCAAAACATTTGAGTTAAAAATGAAAGAAAGAATATATATTTGCACTACATTTTCGCAAAGGGACCTTTTCGACATAAAGTGTGCGTTTTTGTAAGTTTTATCCATGATCAATCGATCGAGCTAGCATGAAGACTTCATCCCAGAGAGAGTTTACAAAACAACAACAAAAAATACAAACAAACATTGAATTAAATAAATGGCGTAGAGGCCACTTTGCTTTTTGTAGCATCTCCAGGTAATGATAATTATACTGCAGGGAAATTGATCTAATTATTCTCTACAGGCTCACAGTCATTGATTCGATGCTGAGACTGAGGTGATTGATTTAATTACTATTTACCCAATGTTTGGGTATAAGCAGGCTTGTATGTAAATTGGTGTTGTATTTCTCCTTCCCTTGTTTTTTTAGTTAATTTGATGATTTATGTTCCTGACACTGTCGCTGGTCTCGATCCACCATCATGTCCTTCTCAATACCACCAACATGTCCTTCTGTCTGTCCTTCTGTCCTTCTGTCTGTCTGTCTGTCTGTCTGTCTGTCTGTCTGTCTGTCTGTCTGTCTGTCTGTCTGTCTGTCTTGTCTGTCTTGTCTGTCCTGTCTGTCCTGTCTGTCCTGTCTGTCCTGTCTGTCTGTTGATGTGTTTCGGTTTAAACAAAAAGGGTTGTTGAAGTGCTATTATTCTGAGAGTTTGTTCAGTAGTCTCAAATTCATTTTCTGGTGGGAAAATGCGGAGAGAGTACCCATTCATCAATGTCATAGTGTTCATTGTCTGGACACTTCTTTGTGTCATCGCTTCCAATTTCAGTATGAGTTCTCTCTCCTGATCGGATCAAATTGGTCTCCCTGTCACGTGTAGGTGAGGTAAGAACCCAAACGCAGGACAGCCAGGCATGTAGTGTTGGAAACCATTAAATGGTGTTTTAATTCAGAAGACATGAAACATAAACTTAAAACAGACTGAAACATGTGACAGGATACAATGACTCAACAAACACTGACTGGGGAACAAGACTGATATACACATGAGGGTTGATTACAAAATGAGACACAGCTGGAGCAAACAAACATAGAACCATGAAAACTAGACCAGGGAACAAAACATAGGAATACAAGACCTAGACTGTACAATAAATGACAAAAGTCTGTGACTGTGACAGTACTTCCCCCTCAAGGGACGGCTCTTGACGTCCCACAATGTCTATGAAGAAGAGGGACTTGGGGGTTGTGGACGGGGCAGGCTTGAGAGCACAGGTAGACAGGAGGGCAGGCAGGGAAAGGGGCTAAAAAAACCCAGAGCGTTCTTCCACTGCAGTGCTGGGACAAGGATGGGGCATAGAGAGTAGGTCCAGGGAAAGGGGCTGAAACCCCCCGGAGCTTTCTTCCACTGCTGGACAGGAACAGGGCATAGAAGTGGGTCCAAAGAGCAGGGAAAGGGGCTGAAACCCCCCGGAGCTTTCTTCCACTGCCGGACAGGAACAGGGATTGACAAAGGGACTGAAGTGGCATAGGACAGTCAATACTTCCATGACCAGGACTTCGAGCGGAGATATTGGAGCCATCACGACCAGGAATTCTAGGAGTGACACTGGAAACTTGCACAACCAGGACATCACAATCAAACTAGCATGTGCTTCAGTAGTATCCCCTACAAGTAACAGTTGACCAGCCGGTGTATCAAACAATTTCCCCCAACAGTCGACCAGCCAGCTGTAGCACCAACAATCCATTTGCCACTCATAGGGCTCGTACTGCAGTAACAGAACCATACAGCTCACCGGGTGAATGGAAGCCTGTGTGGTAGGTGGGTGCTGTCCGCTGGGTCCATTTGGTTGAGTCATTCTGTCACGTGTAGGTGAGGTAAGAACCCAAACGCAGGACAGCCAGGCATGTAGTGTTGGAAACCATTAAATGGTGTTTTAATTCAGAAGACATGAAATAACTTAAAACAGACTGAAACAGGTGACAGGATACAATGACTCAACAAACACTGACTGGGGAACAAGACTGATATACACATGAGGGTTGATTACAAAATGAGACACAGCTGGAGCAAACAAACATAGAACCATGAAAACTAGACCAGGGAACAAAACATAGGAATACAAGACCTAGACTGTACAATAAATGACAAAAGTCTGTGACTGTGACACTCCCGGAGTGTTGAATTCTTCGGTTTACAAAAGAGTTGTAGAGACCGCTGTTACTGAGCAAACACTCAGTCAGGTTGGCAGAGGAAGTGTAGCACCCAGGATTACATTAGATATTTGACACTGGGTGAAAAAATGGGTTGCAAAATTGTGGGATGAAAACAGCGCTAAATTGAATGCCTCGTCCCCAGTTCAAATATGAAACACTGTACTATACTGTATAGCATAGCATAATTTAGTGAGGAAAAAAGATAATATCAAAGAACAAAATAAAGCTCACCTGTCTAGCTATTTTCTGACTATAGGGATGAATAATGCATGCTCACCAAATGAACGTGTCTTTGAACTGAGAACTCACTCAGACATTCATTGATGATGTTGCCCCAAAGCCATCTAGACTAGAGGGACGTGAGGAATGATCTCTCTGCTCCATTGTTAAGCTGTTATTATTCTCTTATACTTGCCTTCCAATGGCCTCAGGTGCTGCATGAGAACAAACACATATACTGTGTGTGGGTGTGTGTGTGGGCGTGCGTGCGGGCGGTCTTTTGGGCAGACCAGAAATACAAAACAACGGTTGGAAGGAGTAAGGGAGTAGAGCAGAGGGCAAAGGAGGCCAGAATCAAGGTCTTCGGTGACAGAAGTACACAGGAAGAAAAACATCACAGAGAGCGAACCACATAAACGGAGAGAAGTAGGATAAGAGAGAGAGGAGACAGAACAGGACAGAAAAGAGAGAGCTGAGAGAGAGACACAACCAGAGCCATTACAGTGGAGATGGAGAGATGAAGGAGAGACAATGGAGATTTAGATGCTGTTCCTTTCATTGTCACTGTCCGTGGTGCTGAAACAGCCGAGCAACTATACAGTAGACCAGAGATGAGTCTAGAGAGCGGGGGCTGCACATAAACAAGACACATATACTGTACGCTCTTCCTACATACATTATTCAGCAGTTCATCTAGTGGTGGGGTCTCAGAGGCAGCTCTATACACACACACACACACACACACACACACACAATCACACATACAAATAGGCAAACAACAACACACCTTTGCTAAGCTATATGACCTATATGCACACAGCACCTGCACAAACGCGCGTGCGTGCGTGCGTGCGTGCGAGAGAGAGATTGAGAGAGAGAGAGAGATTGAGACACAGAGACTGAGGGAGTGTGTGCACGTTGTATCACATAGTGCAGCTTTGACACTGCATGCTTATAGGCTTTGTTGTTCTTTTAATGTGGTTTCAATGTCCTTAAGTGGTGGATGTGTGTGTGTGTGTGTGTGTGTGTGTGTGTGTGTGTGTGTGTGTGTGTGTGTGTGTGTGTGTGTGTGTGTGTGTGTGTGTGTGTGTGTGTGTGTGTGTGTGTGGGGGGAGGGGGTATGGGGGTTTTCCTTCCGGGGAGATTAGACTTACAAGAACAACAATGACTGGGAAGTCAGAAGAGGGCAAAAGAGGACAGAATTACAGGCTTGAGTGAGAGAGAAGCACAGAGGGGGGAGAGAGAGAGAGAGCACTGTCCATGGTGCTGAAATAGCCGAGCAACAGCCGAGCAACTACAGTAGACCAGAGATGAGTCAAGACAGCGAGTAGAGGGCTGACCCAAAACAATACACATACTGTGTACACTTATACAGCGCTCTGCACCTCCTCCTTCATTACATACATTATTCAGCAGTTCAACTATAAGAAAACAGCACTGGTGGGGTCTCAGAGGCCACGCACGCACGCACGCACGTACGTACGCATGAAAAGGAGCATAATGTCATCCTAAACAGATTTACATAGTAGGAAAGGATATTATTGTAATAATCCACAAGGTTTAGTTCTTGTACTTGTATTTGCATGTGTATGCTGTAAGTGTGGCTTGTGTGCAGGCACGGTGCATTTAAATAATGCATCTTCGATCATTTGCACTGCTTCAGCATCTCAGATGAAGCTCAAATTAGCCATGAGGACGAGACCTGGGGGGGGGGGGGGAAGAGAGAGAGAGAGAGAGAGAGAGAGATGATGTTTTAATGATTAGTGCAGATTGGGTAGTAATGGCAATTAGACTGGGCAGTATCTTGACATATTTTATTTATATTGTGATATATGAGACTAGATATGGTCAGGGACTTGGATGTAGCAACATGTGATGTGGTTTACGTGTTATTTTTTATCATTTAAGCCCTATTTTATAGATACTGATGTGTTGTTGGGAGTTTGTAGATCGGCCTAAAATAGTCTTTGTCACAATAATGACAATATCACAGAACATCAAGGTATTTCATTAAGGAATTTAATTCCAGCTGGCCAGCACTAATTGAAATAGTTCTGAACTTCTCTGGTGTGCATAATGCAGTGGAAGAATTAACTCTGGTGCCGTTGTTCTTTAATTAATGGTCATTGTTTTTTATATAATTGGCTTCCTCCGATGATGAACACATAATATGTATGCATTGTGTTACATCCCTTATCTCCACGTAACACCACCCCCCACTCCTTTTATTAAGCACCCTTTTTCCCTGTAATTCACGAGGCAGGACTTTCTTCTTCCTCCATGTGTTGACAGACGCAACGACTCCATTCTATTACAGTATAAGTTGAATTCCCCCAAAAAAGAAGCATTGTGCATTACGTGTCTGACTGTTATGAACCCCAGTCAGTGAGACTGACTGGAATGGCAGGCAGATTGGCAACCGCTGAGGAGAACAAAGTGACGAGGAGAGGGTGAAGAGCCAGAGTTATTTATATAGCCAAATCCACCGAGGGGTGGCCTGGGGGGCGCGACCAACCAGCGACACTGAAGGAAAGGGGGAACACAAACACAATGGCACACATACTGGGGTATGACTCTAATTGTGTGAGCTATCCCACTTCATCTTCTCCCAGTTTTCCAGTCCTGGAAACATACATGTCAAAAGACGTGTGTTACAGTATAGCATTGCATGTGTGTCAGGCAGAAACCTTGCATCTCATTATTTCACATGTTGCCTTAAGTTCTGTCAGACTACAGTGTGACACAAAAGTGACAACAATAGCCGACCAATTTTGAAAATAAATGAAAATGAAGTGAGTCTGTGGGTTTTATGAATATTGAACCACTGAAAACTACAGCTTATGACTACACTACATTACACTACATTGGATGAATTGGAATGGTTCTCCCTCCAGCATGAAGGGCGGAATCCAAATTACATTTTCTGAAAAGTAACAGTTCCGGACATACAAGGATTCCACCCAAATGTGACTGACAATATTAGTCTATGTTATATTATTCACATTATGCCAACGGTGTTTGATGTGTGACAGAAGTGCACCCTTGCTCCTCTACAATAGACATCACACTTTCCAAGTGTCCTTTCAAATAGAGGAAACCATTTTGAAATATAGCTAGTCATATCGGTTTCTGAGAAATGAGGACACTGGCACAGACAGAGGTTTGTAACTTAGAAGAAAGAACCTTGCACACAGCACCTTCAAACACTTTAAGTGCTAGGACCACCGTTCAAACGTTTTTATTTTATTTTTATAACGGCTGCTCTTCTTTGATAATACCTTTTTTATATATTTGTATTAGTATTATTCCTACTGCTACTATTGCTACAATGTCTGATGATCCAGAGTAAGATATTTCTTTTTTTCCAACAATGTATTTATTGATTTTCCTTTTTCCACACAAATGACAATACAAATATACAAAAAAACAACAATGAACATTACAAGACAATTTACTCTTATCACTGATTACGTGATTGGTTAAACCATTTTAACATTTTGACTGACTGACTGACTCAGTTTAGTTTAGTTTAGTTTATTTGATCATCCTTCAGTATCAAATACAATATTTAAAGACAATGAATGGAAGCTGTTATAAAAACAAAACAAAACATGAAGATAATCAAAAGGAGTAGGCAGAAGCTAAAAGCTTATAAATGCCTATCCTACTTACAACAGAACATGAATCGTAATACTCTGATAATAACTGACTGACTCACTGTTCAGTGAGATTGGGCAGTTGATAAGTCATGAAAACACATCAGTAGAAGAGGACTAAACAGAGTGACCTTATAGTAGCCGTAGAGAGAAGATGGAGTGTAGATCCTGGGCCTTTGGAGGGGCCTTAGAGCTAGTCTAATGGATAAATCAATTGACATCAAACAGGGGGATAGCCACAGCAGCAGAGGCACACTCTGTACAGTGGTCACAGATCCTCCGCCCTGCATTCATCCCCGCCTCAGTACTGTGGATTTTCCTAACTGTTCCTCCGGGAGGTGGGTGGAACAACATGCAGCGCAGGACTGTAAAAGGCTTATTTAATAGTTGTACCCAGCCACCCACTAAACCAGTGGTTCGCGTTGCTTTGCGCAGCATTGTGAGCTTTATAGATTAGATTTCTTTGATTTCTTCATGAAACTACTGGAAAAAAATCATTGCATTTTTAGGAATGTTTTTTGAAAATGTTTGGAAATGCAAATGTTGGTGTCCAAATCAAAAAATTGCTTAAGTAGAGAGTTCTTCCGGGTGCTTCAAAACGCAACTGAGCAACTTTCACTGAAATGAATAGCGGGTCTGTTCGCTCTCTATCCTTTTTAATGCTATGGAAGTGAATGGCCACAACCAACCCCTCCCCCAACACAGCTGAAGTGCCATTGAGCATTGAGGCAATGAAACCCCCAACTCAACTGGTGTGTGTGTGTGTGTGTGTGTGTGTGTGGGTGTGCGTATGTGTGTGTGTTTTTTCTGAATATTTGTATTTAGTCTTTTGAATAACAAACCATTTAGTCCTATTTAGTCTTCTGAAATTGTTTAGCCTTGTCAATTAAATATCAAAACCGCAGTATTTTAGTCTTAGTCTAACGTGTGCGTGTATGCATGCATGCATGCGTGTGTGTCACTGTGATCGTGTAGCAGGGAGCTTCTGAAAAAGAGCACTCATGCTCAGCATACCTAAATAAAGGTAACAAAATAATTAATACTTGTACTGTAGGTACAACCTTGACAACATGGAGGTCATAGCCTCCATCTTGTCAAGGTTGTACCTACAGTGCTGTCATGCATCGCTGTCAAGACATGTCAGTGGGAAGTGGTATATGGTATTGTACCATTAAATGCCCAACACCAATCATGGGACACCACTGTATTGTCCTTGACCTGGTCATGTATCATTATCCTCACTCCCCCTGACTCGTAAGTGTTCACCAAGGCTTTTGATGTCTTGGAATGGTCTCTCAACCTTGAGGTGATTTTATGTGCCGACACTCAACTGATGGATTCAGATTCCTTTATTTGCCATTGTGTAAAACTTGCTTGCTTTGACATTTGCGTGTGTGCATTCCATTTTCCCTTTTTTCACATAATATAACAAATAAATACAAACAACACAAATAGTATAAAGTATAAATATAAAGTGCAGAGTTATGGATCATAGTGGAAACATTGTCCGGTGTCACAGTGCCGGTGACACCCCCGCAGGGGCGGTAGGGAAACCATAGTCGTTTAGCAGCCAGGTGGCTCAGGGGAAATAGAGCAATGAGAGGGTTATGCTTACTTGGGCATGGTAGATTTAGGCTTGCATTGTATTAGTATACTATATATTTGGCTTCCATCTTCTGCCTCTGAAATTGCAACATTGAAATAATTAATTGGGGCGGTTCAAAGGGGCATGGTAATGGCTCCATCAATGGCATTGTGCTTTGATTACGCTGTCAACTCATTGTTACTCCTTTTCACAAAACGAACACCAATTTAGAGCCGTCAAATGCGTGACTTGTCATGCATTTATGTCTTTCTCTGATCAGTCCCCTTGTCTCTTTTCTCCCCCTCAATTGGTTGTGTGGTACAAAGCGACTCCGTGCTTGCTCTCCTGCTGACATTGCTGTCATTTCAGCTCTGTTTGTTCTGTTAGCATTTGATATATCTAAATATAGACTGTGGTACTTTGAGCAGGAAAGTGCATGTGAATATACTGACATCTATTTCATGCAATGAAGCTGTTATTGTGGTTGGTTTTCTGTCCCACTGGCTATAAATATGATCCATATGATGGATAGTTATTGTCCAGGTATTACCTTATCAAGACTTAATTTACAAGTGCAAAAGTAGAATAATAACCGTAACTTTCTAGACTATAGGACTTCCAAGGACTGTTTCAAAGTAAGCTATTTTTTTTAATCGAAGAACAACTGACATACAAACATAGCTTTTTCAGAAAACTGTCAGGATGTAGAAGACATTTTTAGATTCTGATCTCAGGTCAAAATGAGTTACCACAAGCGTTGACCTGTGCAGTGACCTCTCTCAGCATTGTGAACCCTTTTGCCACTCTTTGACGGGGCGTGCGTTAAGCTCTTCCGCCCTGTAGCGAGGACTTTAAATACACGCTGTTCGTAGACGGAGGCACCTGCTGACTGTAAGACCTGACACGTGGCGTTCAGGCGATGGACTTGGGTAATGGTCCAGCATCAGTGTGGGCATCAAGCTGTCGCACAGAGGAAACCACATAGAGAATGTGACTGGGCCAACTCTCACAAGAATGGATGGAAGGGCCATTGCCCTCTATGTCAAGATTATAGTCATTTTATGAGTACATTTAAAATGGCTGCTGGAGAATCTTTGCTGAAATTGCTATGGAAGTGAGCACTGTTATAGTGTCTGTTCGGTTTTCGGTGAGATTTGCCGGGATCCGAATTCCCAAGAAATACAGCAGATAAGCTACGTTTAATGCGCACAATTGATTTATGTAATGCTTCAATAATTTCCTTATTTTACGAATCAAACATGCTTTTTTATAGGGTTTTTATTAGTTCATTCCTTAAACATAAAACACATATAACAACATTCACACGTTTGCTCAAACTTCCCCAATGCAGACTGACGAATAGTACCTTGGATCTGTGCCTTAGCACGCCCTTAAAGTCTAATGCCTAACCTGCTCTCATCTGGAGAAGTGTGGTTATTGAAACATATTCCTAGTATCCCACTTTGTGTGGTATCAAGTAAATGTGCATAATGTGCGGTATTCCACTTGTTTAATGGTTCCGCTATGCTTACTTTCTAATATGTGTGTGGTTCCACGTTTGCGTGGTGTTCCACCCACTAAACACTAGTTTGTATGTGTGCCACTGGTTTGTGGTTGTGTGTGGCGTGTGCCACTTGTTTGTGTGTGTGGTTTTAAATCTGCGTATTAAAGATTATTTAATAGGAGAGAAGAACACAATAACACACTTGGTTACAACCTAATTATCATATTACACATTAATACAGTTATGAAATAATGCACATATCATATCTTTATATTTACCGCTGGCCTCTGCTGGTTTCCTATCATCGTGATGGTATTGGATGAATCTAACTCAATTCTGGTCCAAACAGTACACTTAAAGAAGTGGTTTGCCTTTGCAACCAATCAGAAGCAAGGACAGTATTTTTACTGCCTTGGTTCAACCAATGTAAAGCCACAGACTCTTTCGCCGGTGGACTGTGACATCAGTCCCTTGCAACAACCCCATCACTTCCTGCCATGTGAGCTGTTGCTTATCTCTAGATCAAAATGTCTAGATTAACTGTAAGATCATTACATTCTTATATTATCTAGGCTTTACTAACCCAGTATAATATTGGTTACATTTAGAACACATTTTACTCAATGAAAGGAAGAATCTACCAGATCATGGCTTTTTCCTACATGCATCTGCTCAGTGACTTGAGGGGACTTCCTGCCTGCCTGTAGGCAGGTCATAAATGTCTTTGTTCCCACGTCAAGATTAGATTACAACCCCCTTTTACCAAGTGGCTGCTTCAATGGAATGCGCTGAGAGATCCCTTTCAGTTTACCAGTGTGAAATAGTTGATCAATAATGTTGACCTATAATATATTTTACCACACTTCTGATAACACATCCTCGCACATCCATATATAGTTCGACAGTGTCTGAGTAGTTTAGCTTAGGAAGCTGAATATTCATGGATCAATTCATTTCCTAGGATCATCCATGTATTTGGCCACCATCGTGTGGTTATAGAATGAGATTGTATGCAATGTTCTGTTCCCCAAAACAATTACTGTGCTAGTGTATTAGGAGATTTCCTTTGCTTATGGATAGAATAACAACATTAAATGGTAAATGGTGCATTTATATAGCGCCTTTATCCAAGGCGCTTTACAGAGATTGTGCATTACATTCACCCATTCATACACCGATGGCAGCGGAAACCATGCAAGGCACCAACTAGCACATCAGGAGCAATTAGGGGTTCAGTGTCTTGCTCAAGGACACTTCGACAGTAACTCTGGGGGAGCCCGGGTTCGAACTGGCAACCTTACGGTTACCATCCAGGCACTCTACCCCTGAGCCACCGCCGCCCATATGCCTCAGTATCTGTACATAGCTTGTTGTATTGAAGACTACTTTTACAACTGGGATCAAATCAGGTTATATTGGACACACAATGATTCCCCATAGAGTGAACTATGGAATAGTTAAAATGTTCTTGAAATGCTTAGTACCGGTATATAAATATGTGAGCGTCTGCTTTTGTGTTCAGTGTTCATTCACTCTTGGGTTCATTGAAATTAATGATTCACCCTCTCTTCCAATTTGAGTTGTTGTTAAGCCAATTGTAGAATTCCCCTCACACTTGTGTGTGTGTGTGTGGCGTAACACCCTTCTCCTCACAGTTCAACACCCATGATGTCAGGCACCCCGCTACAGTAGCTTGTAGGAGTTGTTGTAGCAGCAAATAGGATCTCCCTCCCCATCCTATGTGAAAATAGTCAATTGGGCTTGAGGCACCGTGGAGTATGCAATAGTCTCTGTGGATTTTTTTTGATTTTGGTAAAATAATATAACAATATAACCAGGAAATACACATACAAGTCTAATACTGAGCTGATAGCAGGAAGACAACATTGTAAACTGTGTTCAGTTGGTGTAAGTAAGAGGAAGTACATATGGGTTCCCTTCTGTTTGTTTCGTTTCTGTTATGGTAATTGTGTGTAATGTCGGCACATTATTGCATGGGTTTATATTGTATGTGTTGATATATTAGTTTATGTGTACATCATATAATATGTGTGATCTGTATCTGTTTATGGTAATTGTGTGTAATGTCGGCACATTACTGCATGGGTTTATATATTGTATGTGTTGGTATATTAGTTTATGTTTGTGTGTACATCATATAATATATGTGTGATCTGTATCTGTGTGCATGTGTGTGAAATTGACTCTCTCTCTCTCGCTCTCTCTCTCTCTCACACACATGCACACTTGCACACACACCGCAGGCCGTCTCCTCGAGGCTCTGATGGCTTCCCACACTTGGCTTATGATAGTAATCTGCTGTATTGGAGGGCACGTTTGTCAGATGCTTTGGCTTTATCAATGTTGTTGGTTGGTGTGCTTTTATATAAGTGTCACTCTGTGGCCAATGGCCATGGGGGGGATTCACTCTGGCTGGATGGAATTAGTAATGGATGGATTAATTAATTACAATGTGTGAATGATGGAGGGGCTGGATACGTGGATAGGTGTATAGATGTCGTCTATGTGATCAGCAGTTGCCGTATCCTAGGTCTGTAGTCCGTAGATCAAAACATTTAACCACGCGATCCCTATGTGTCCCTATTCTTGGCTTGTCTTGGGTGAATATTCTGGAAAAAGGCTAGGTGAACACATGGTTGAATGGTTTTGAATGGGTTGAAAAGCTGAAAGGACTTTACTCAAAAGGGAATCTCACACAGACCCAACACAGAGAAATGACACATTGATAACTCTTTCTCAATACACCGGGTGGTGGCTCGATTTCAAACTGGATAGAGGGCAGCGTTCAGTGGCGCACACATATCTGCCAGTGCCAGGACTCGGAGCCAAGCCTCTACCTCCCTCCATTGTTGTGCCTGCATGGTGCATGTGATGACATTGTTCTGGGGTTGTGCGTGTGTATGAAAAGGCAATGGGGCAAAAGGTTATGATAAAGGATGCTGATTGTTAATGTCTTGTGTTTGTTCATGTACAGAAAACTAATGGGGGAAGGAATGTAAAAGAACAGCAGCCTCCATTTCTGTCCAAATTGATCCACAATTAATAACTAACTCCACAAGCTACTTGGAGCTCATATTTCTGCCAGGTTGGGCCCTTCGCCCCTATGGGCAGAAGTGCTTTTAAAAACTCCAGCGTTGATATTCTGGGTGGAACATTACCCAAACATAGCTCATAAACGTGACACGTTGTGAGCTTGTAGATTGGCTATTTTTTGACGAAGATATTTGGTGTAGATGGAGAGAATTAAGCAGTCCAAGTGGTAGTTAAATTAAACAGTGTTTTCGGTGGGCACTGGACAAGTGATGTAATCCTGTACGCCCACACACCGTATAGTAATACTGGCTACCATGACAACCATAGGTTGTAGGTATTTGTTGTTTTACTCACACTATCAGGACAGACACTCCAATGGGGTATTTTTATGTAGGCTAATGTTCACCATATATATGAGAGTATTTTTCCTTGCTTGCTTATGTATGAGGTGGCGTGCCTGTGCTGTGCAGTGTGTACCTGTGCATGTGTGAATGAATGTGAATGTGATTGTGCATGTATTGTATAGGCAGTGTTGGCAAGTAACTTAAGTAATATACTACTTTCAGTAATATTATTACTTTTTTCCAGTAATATGTAACTTAACTAGTTACTTTCACATTTTGAGTAATAATATTACATTTACTTTTTTTCAAAAGTAATATTATTACTATTTTCACGAGCCTTGGTGGAACTGTGGGTTTGAGTGTTTATTTATAATGGTAGACTGGGTTGAAGTCAAGTTGCTTTGCAGACTGCTGATCCGCTCTAGATCTAGACTCTAGAGCGGATACGGAAAAGATGCACACTCGTCGGTACGTATGTGTGAAGTATCGGATGCAGAAGGGCGGGCCTTAAACCGTCCGGAACACGGAACAACAACCTAAACTAGTGTGTGTAACTCGTTAGACTGCACTGTTAGAGAATAGATGTAAATAAACTAACAATGGAGGAGGTGGAGGAGACAGAAACACCGACACAACAAAGCGTTATAACATTCAATACTTGGAAGTATTCGCATTATTTTGAGTATGTCCGTGATCAAGACGAGATGAACATTATTGTCCGCTGCAAGTTGTGCATACGGAAGAAGCTATATTCCATGTCGAAATCTACTCCTAATCTATGTGTACAAATGGATCCATCATCATGAGTTAAATAAACACTGCAGAATAGGGGAGGGGGGACTGCTAATGTTGAAAATGCAAAGCAAGACTTTTGGGGACAAAATATGCAATTACTGGGGGCGAGAGAAAAAAGTAATAAGTAAAGTAATAAGTAATTAGTTACTTTTCTCAGGGAGTAATAAGTAGTGTAACTTTATTACTTTTTTAAAAAGTAATAAGTAATAAGTAGTATATTAGTGTTAAAGTAATATTTTGCCAACACTGTGTATAGGCATATGTTAGCCAGTGTGCGTGTCGTTAGTGAGGGTCAGCGGTGGAGTTTTTCCTCTCACACAAAGGCCTGCTTCTCTCTAGTGAGCTGTGAAGTGCAGCAATTTATTTTTACTGTGAACTGATGGCTCATGAATGGGTGCTGAGATAGCAGCCCGGTTGATGATACATGGGCTTTCCCTCCCTGCTCACCTTGGGATCTCCTTTCTCTGCACCATATCATTAGCTTCCATATAATATATCATATCAGGGCAGGAAATGAAAAAAGAAAATGCGTTGTCATAATACGACTAAGGAGAGTACAGATTATATATAGGATTGAGCTGTTCTCCACAAATCAAAACGGATTTGTTACATGTAAGATCTTCTTCCACACAATTGCTCCCCATAATTTCCTTGTTCTTTATGAAAATGTTATGTTTATTTTTTTAAATCACACCTGTGTGAAGTGAGGGGCGCTCTTACCATGCTATAGGATTAGGTGATGTAATGATGATGTAAAACAAACGGTGTCAAAACAAACATTAAATTCTCTTTATTGTTAGTGGGATTTAATGTTTGTGTTAGGGGACAAGATGAAGTCAATTTTCCCTTCATTGTCAATGGCGTTTTTAAAACAAACATTGAACTAAAAACAAACATTAAACCTGTATATAGGAGGGCTAGCACCCCTCAAAAATGTGGTGGGGGACGGGACGGGACGGGACGGGACATTCTCTGTGCATGTCTTTATAGTCTGTGTTGTTTTGAGAGGGGGCTTGTGTGAGACCTGCAGAAACCAACTTAGCCAATGGGGATGGAATATGGGGAAGCGGACAGGTCCGTGTTGATCACATGACTATAGAGATAGTACATGTATACCGATTTCCGTGATGTATATGGCTAAAATGTGTATGAGTAACATCGGCCTCATGGTGGCGCTATAACAGGCCGTTCTGCAGAATTTGGGGCAGTCGTTAGCATCCCAGGAGTGTTAGGAGATTAGCTGGTAACTGACGGACGGACGGACACAGAGTGCAAAACATACTCTCTCCCCATGCCTTCGGCCTGGTGGAGACAAAAATCAATAGCATTGTGAGCAACAACATTTCGCCAGAGACAAGTGCATTCATCACATAAGAAAGGCAGTCCCTGCACTCAGTGTTCTCACTGTATTACTCCTCAGAGCTGCAAATGTGGCCTGTTCCTTACAGTGTGTGGAAGGTTGGGGGATGAAGGGACTACTGTTTGTCTGTCTGTTTCTCTGCCTCTGTTTCTGTCTCTCGCTCGATCTCTTAACTGTATCTACTTTATTGTTCCCCCAGGCATCGCAGTTCACTTTTAGAAGTATAGATGTCTTAGTAATTGCTGGAGGTGCGTGCGTGCGTCCGTGTGTGTGTGTGCGTGTGTGCGTGCGTGCGTGCGTGCGTGCGTGCCCTATTTCTGGTGATGGAATTGTATTTTATGTTCTTGGGAATCGCAAGTCTCAAAGAAAAATGGAACAGCAGACCACCCTCAAAATCTCTGTGTTGTTAACCAAGCCGGTTAACAACATTCATACTGTATATTGAAAGAAAGAAAGGACCTCACTAATGCTGTTACTTGGAATTTAATATTCAGCTGTAAAGTAAACAATAATTGGCTACATTTACCTTTTCCTTGCCATCACCTGTTTGCCCTCCTCCTACCATGGATGTTAATAATTAAATCTATTGATTAATCATGATAAGAATTAACAACATTAATCTACATCTACATAGTTAATCTGCCAAGGCCAACTGTGTCATGCATAAACACTGCAGTGTGTCCATCTGTGAGCTGTATGTAATTGCGCAACAGAACAGTATTTAGTCCTTTGGTCGCAAATGCTGTTACCACCTTGTGACACTTCAGTTTTGTCTATGGTCAGCTTTCCATTTATTACCAATGAGAATGGGATGTTGCGACTATCGGTCTGATGTTTGTACCAGTCAAGGGGGAGTTTTCTGTTGCCAGTGTCGCAACATTGTTTGCTCGATCAGGGTGGAACCATGTTGGGTCTCTCCATGTAAAGTGTCTTGAAACAACTTGTTGTGATTTGACACTTAATTTTTAAAACAATACAATTTAATTGGAAAAAGCGGCCGCTGGCTCTAATGGAGGTGCAAAGCTAGATGCTGCCTGAGGC
Organism: Protomyctophum parallelum; assembly: GCF_964188405.1. Classification (NCBI taxonomy): domain Eukaryota; kingdom Metazoa; phylum Chordata; class Actinopteri; order Myctophiformes; family Myctophidae; genus Protomyctophum; species Protomyctophum parallelum. The sequence continues at coordinate 23,517,531 of NC_139717.1, read as the reverse complement.
TGCTAGAAATGGCTGATGTCTTGACTCTTGACACTCTGCAACTGCAACACATAACTGTACACTCTTCCAGATCAATGCCGTGTCCACTCATCCATGGTGCTGAAAGGTGCAGCCAGTCACTATAGGTTTGCTTAAGTGTTTCAGCATTGCCTCCACCTCACTACTTTGTGGTTTATACTATAGCATTAGTAAATTGAGGTTCTCAGGAAAGTCCTCACTTATCAGTTAATCAATGATCATTCAATAAGGTGAACCATCTGTCAGTTAATGAAATTCCTTAAAATGTCCATCCCTGCCTCGAGAGAGTCGAGAATACATGCTCATACTAACAGACTGAGGGACAATTAGTCCCCAGGGCTGAACTCTGCCTCCAACAACAATCTCTCTCTCTCTCTCTCTCTCTCTCTCTCTCTCTCTCTCTCTCTACCCAGTACCCTCGCCCAAGTGTGCTATGGAAAATTATACTGTGTCAGTGTCTACTATGGACAGTAAATGGATAGATATCAGACAACCTCTATGTATTTATAAATAACCATCCAGGTTAAGTCTCATAACCGGAAGGTCCCCTCGATAACCCAGTATGTCCATCGACAACCACGCGTGCGGTCAAAGTCCCATTGATCAGGACACCAAACCCTACCCTGCTCGCTCCTATCGAGTCACGATGACAAATTGACAAAATGTAAATGTTGTCACGCCGTTCTGACCTATGTCTGGGGGGCTGAGGAAAGGCTGTCAGGGCTGTGTGTCATTTGTTATATTCTCTGTGACTCTATAGCGGCCGTGTTGACTGTGAAGGGCAGACGTAATGAATGTTGGGGTTTTAGAGTCCGCTTTTCCCGTGGTTCAGTGAATAATGATAAGGGTCCCCTGTCGTTTGACACATCCCTATATGGCTGACCTTCACATGGCCGTGCCTCTTGATTCATTCAAGTGAGCCACTCTGGCCTAAAAGACTAATAAGTTGTCCTGAAAAGGGCACTTTAAGAGCACTCCATTTGGATGCTGTCGGGTGGTAACCTTGTATGTCTTCAGACTGGCAGCTACAAAACGACAGGCTGCCGCTACACCATTCATATTCAATGGAAGCCAGCGACATCTGACGTAGCTGCTACAATTCCTACATTTCTACAAAGCTACAAAGTTGAGCTGGCTTCTACAAAGCCACAACATGTGCAATTGTTTAACCATTTCCACTCATCTTCACTCATTTCATCACTCATCTCTCTTCCTGCTTGTAAGCAGGGACGACGACGACTAATTATTTCCGTTGGCCAGTTCCGTGTTCTTTTTAACTCCAGGCATTATGTTATCCTTCATATTTGTCTCACTTGTCGGACACACACTTGGCGTAAACGATTGTGTTGATCAATACTTCAACAGCGACGCAGTGAGATATATGCTGCAGTCGCTTTGTATTTTTGTATATTTTATATAGGCTACAGTAACTACCAGTCTGAATGCAGCATTAATTTTCAGGAAATGGAGAAAAAAAGGAACCTGTATTCCAATGGATTCAATGTAGTTATTATTCGGTCTTAATATTTTTTATTGGTTCAATATTTATAAAAAATCCACAGACACTTTGTGTCACTTTTACAGAAATGTTCTAAAATAGCAGATCTACAAGCTCACAACGTGACTCGATGCATTGTGAGCTCGTTGGCTACTTCGGCTACATTTATGCAACACTCTTATCCCCAGTAGGACGGCTGTTTACAAAAAACAAAACAAAAGACAAACGCATCACAACTTGAGAAATGAGGTTTATTCCCGACTGCAAGACTTTGTAACACCCATAGATATGGTCTGTTTTTAATCCGCTGTTGAATAACATTCATTTTGCTTTGTCTGTGGAGTGGTCGATGCAACACTGTGCAAGAATAGTGTTTGTTTCACTCTGGAGGTTCATGTTGCTGCAAGAGCCATGATAACCAGATTAGAAATGAAACACCAGGCAGGATATACTGACTGTATTCAGGCCAACTGTGACCGTTCTGTCGCGATATGGTGTTATGTAATGTTCAGAGACCACAACATACTGAGTGCTGGGTGGGTGACTTTGCATTTTTAATCTTTCTTTGAATCATCAAAAACACAAATTAAGTATTAAGTGTAGTAAAATATTCTGGCAACTCTCACAAACAATTTGGATCTCCGTGGAGACTTATTATATTCCATTATTTACACGTACGTGTGTGTTATGCACGCACGCACGTGTGTATACGCACGCACGCACAGCGCAAAGACACACATTTCCCGCTGCCTTTGTGTTACTATCTCCCTCAAAACAGAGGGGTATAAAGCTTAGCCTCAGGCGCAACTTGGAACTATAACAACATTTTGGATTTGAGAGGAGAGCAAGGGAGACATCCACTTATCACACATGCAGAAGTAGTTTAGGGCTCTTTCTTTTTCAATGACACATTAACATTTCAGAGAGTTATGATATATCCACGGCAAACTGCCATACTTTACAGTGAGTAAAAGGACCAATGTTACAAGAAACCAACGGTGAATAATAGTGCACAGAGCAGTACGTACGTGTCACTGGGTAGCAGAGGATGGACAGAGTACTCGACCCCAGTATACAGCCTACAAATACGACCTGGTTCAAATTTACTGCACTACAAGTAAAAGTAGCTCAGTCAAAATGTTACTCAAGTAAAAGTAAAAAAAATACTTGCTTTTAAATGTACTAAAAGTATTCAAGAGTACACGAGAACCCCTCTTGGGGTTCTGTACAGTATTGTACAGTTTTTTTTTTTTAAATGCTCCTATATAAATATTTGAAGTTTTTTAGAAAACTTAGGTCAGGATTTAGAAGGCGTTTTTAAAACCCCCTTGTGGCCAAGAGCACGTCAGGCCCATAGACTGCTATGTTAATTGACGTGTTAAATCAACAAATCCCTCGTGGCCAATGACGTTATTGACGTAGTAGACGTACTGCCCTGTCAGTACGTCTTTTTATAACAAGATATTGCAATTTTTTTAATTATTTTAATTATTTTTATGTAATCTACCAAAAACCGGACGAAATCCGCGCGATCGTGCACTATCGTGCACGCGCGCCGTCTCTATGTGATCCGCGGCAAAAATGTGATATTTTGGGATGTTCCTGGCCGTTTTTAAGCTTAATTTGACTAAGTTATGAAAAAGCAAATGTTAGCTTAGCAATCCGGACAGCCAAGCTATGTGTTTGGGGTCAAAGTTCCCTCTGATGTTTACCTCCGTTTGAAAGGAAGTGATGTAGGCAGATTTGACACTTTAGCCAAAATCAGCATAATGGTACGTTCCCGCCATTGATTGATTGATTGATTGAAATATTTATTAACAGTTTGTAGAATTTACAGTACATTTTAAGCACAAACTCAATACAAAGACTGTTAACTGTGAGTGGACGACCCAATTAAGCATTACACTTGTTTACAACAGGGTCCACATTGTTCAATTCATCAAAACATTTAGACATACAAATAGACACTTCTATGTAGCTAAAGAACAGAACAGGAATTCATCATAATTCATCATAATTCACCATCTGGTGGCAATTCTGAGTATTACTTTGAAAGTGAAAGTAAAACGTGATTTTTTATTTAGATCGCTGATCTGCAATTTGCATTAAAATGACAAATTAAGAAATGGGGCATTGGCCAGCATTGGCCAGATTTGGCGACTTTTTGAATGGCAATCGAAAAATGTGAGATATGACCACAATGTCATGAACTGTCTCATCTTATAGCTCCAAGTCACTACTTTACAATGAAAAAATAATTATGATTATAGCTTGTTCCATCGTTTACAAGCTTTTTAGTAGACCTTGGTTTCAGTGATAAGTCAAACCAAGGTGTACTAAAATGCTTATAAGTAAACGATGGAACATGCTAGGAACATAATTTTTATTTCGGTGTAAACTAGAGACATGCAGCTTTAAAATGAGATATTTCGTGACATTGTGGTCATATCGCACATTATTCTATTGTCATTTTTCAGCCAAAGCTGGCCTAAGGCACAATAAGATGTTATTAAGGTTGGCCACTTGGCCATAAGAGGGTTAAGTAACATTTATTTATATTGTTTCAGAGAAGTGACTCTGAAACCACCTGCACTGATGTGCTTGCTTGTAGAACCACCACGTAACCACGTTATACATCTTAGTATAACACTAACAGAATAGGCCTATATAGACAAAAGGTATCCTTCCTCCAAGTTGTACTGCTTGTCAAGGTGTAAATTGCAGACTTGAAAAGAAAAGACTCCAAGGCACTCCGTCTTTGGTGAAAAGTTCAATAGTTTATTTGATGATGAGCAAGGCAAATAAATAACAGGACCTACGCGGTTCGACCAAAAGGTCTTTGTCAGGGTCTATCTGCCAGCTTGGCTGATTAGTATATTAGTATATATTAAATACAACCCATCTAAGAGCCACTAACAGATCCCTGCAGCGCTTCCATTCCTCTATTTCTAGAATAGGCCTATATGCAGAAAAAGGTAAGAATGTATTGCACCGATCGTCCCCTCTTAACAACAGTTTGAACACCGAGTTTGAGAGCAGAAATTGGGAAGAAAAAATAAGTGATCGGGGGCCCAGTGTGACAGTGTCTCAAATGACATCACAGGGGCATGCTGATTTTCGGGAGACCTGTTGTTTTAGTTTTCCTGTAAAGAAGAGAAATATTAAAAGTCTATAGACTTTGCTGCCATATGACATCATGTCTGAAAGTCAGATGTTGGAGGGGCTATATATATATATAGCGCCCCTCAACAGCACAACTCAGTAAAAGTAAAATATTTGTCTTGGACTAGCAATGAAACTTCCATTGTGCAACATTTTGTACTGGGCGATGGACATCTACATGCGTTTGGGTGCAGTACGGTTTAGACAGTATTTCGTTTAGACTAGTCATTGGTTAGACCAGTCATTAGTCCTACAACTACAATCTATCTCAAACCCTCCACCTAACCCTAACCTCCCACGGGGGAGCACACCTAAACCTAACCTTAACCCATGTCTAACCAATGACTAGTCTAAACTAAGTATGCACCCCCATGCATTTATGTATTTAAGTATGAAAGTTAAAGAAAACAGGATAGGCCTACACCTTTCAGATTAAGCAGAGTATGGCTGATGTTAAAATGAGGTTAATAAGTGCACATATTAGTCATGATGGGATGGGGCATAACCAAAAACCTGTTCATATTGGGGGAAGTGGGCAATCTAAAGAAGCAATTTAATTTTGTCCTTGACGTAGCACCAGCAGCACATGTGGGTTTCAGTATGTGTGGCTGCATTAACATATGCTCCAGTTTAATGACGGGAGGACAGATGGTGGCCCGTCACTTTGAATTTCTCTCTCAACTGCAGTTTCCACAGACTTATCCTGACTTTTCGATGGAAGGAGAATGCTAGCCAGCAGGAGAGGAGAAAGCAAATCTCCTCTCTTCTGTAAATCAGCACCTGCATTTGCTATGCTGCTTTGAGATTTTCTGAATTTAGGTAAGAACCAACAGCAGGCAATACTATAGTAGCTTTCACCTGTACCCTACAAATCAAGACAAACAATGAAAGACAAAATGAGGTAAAAAGAATAGTAGCTCACATACGACACATTCCGGGCAGAATATCACCACCAAATTTACATCACACATCAATGGTGTACTTGAATGATTGTACTGCAGCATTTTCTTGCAAAAGACACTAGCCTACTAATTAGCCTACTTTTGGGCCCAACCCGACTTCCCAAGACCATCTGTAAACAATTCCCCGTTCCCCCCTATCAGTAATGTGATCTATTACATCACATTACCCACACTGAACATCATTTGCTGTTCATATATTCAGAACGGAAAGGACTAGTTGTCATAATTGAATGAAGAGACCCCTATAGCTACATGTCTTTGGTTCATCTCTCCGTCTGAGAACTGATGCATTTTCTCAGAAGGCATCATGACAGATTTATGACGTGAGAACACTGCACAGATGGCTATTTTAAGGGGCTAATTGCTTTATTTATCTTTGCTGCATTTCCTTTTCCAAATAACATTTGAAAGGTAGAATTAGCATGACTGTCAGCATGACTGACAACACATAAATAATACATTTATTGTACAACTGTTGTTGTGAGTTTGTGACATAATTTGACCTTTATTGTTTGTGACTTAATTAGTAGAATTCCGACAACTTTGGGTTTTTTCAACCAAGGTTCATGTTGTTTTAGGTTGTTATATTAGAGAAAGTAAAAGATGAGTGTTTTATTTTTTTTCATTTGCTGCTTTCTTTCGTTTTAGCCGTGGATTTTGCATTGGGAACATGGGGCTAAATACGTCCTTTTTTGCAGTTTTTTATGGCGATTTCTTTATTAATATTTACTATAGTCCTACTAGACCCCAGGAAATTACATCTGGCCACAAAAAAATCACAGGATCTACTGAATGTGAAGGTGGAGGTATAGTAGGAGGATGCGTCATAGGCTCAATATGCCAGTTTGTCACATTCAATAGATCCCGTGATCTTTTGTGGCCAGATGTCATTTCTTGGGGTCTAGTAGGACTATAGTAAATAATAAATCACCATTCTTTTTTGTAAATAAATATATATTTAGCCCCACGTTCGAATGCCCCTGCCCCCCTGTCAAAAATAGCTAAAATCGCTAAAACAAAAGCAGCAAATGAAAAAAACATAATACTCATCTTTTACTTTCTCTAATAACAACCTAAAACATGAACCTTGGTTGAAAAAAATGAAAGTTTAAGGAGAACTGAATCCCTGTGCTCTGTGTTGGGATTTAACCATCATGACCACACGCATGCCTGCCTCTACTCTCATCGGACATATCCTCAGGCCAATAAATATTCTCAGTACTGGATCATTAAACTCTGTTTTATTTCTAACGTTATGTTCAAAATGATTGCATACTTAATACATAATTCATGAATCATATTTTATATGACTCTTCTTAGGTGTTTAAAGTCGTTTATCCCTTGTCCCTATAGAGCGTCGCAGTCCCGCCCCGGAAAAGAAATCCCCGTTCATTTTCCTCATAGACTTGTCAGAAAGTATTTATTTAAAGATGTTTACGCCGCGGACAAAGCCAACTCTTGTCGTGACAAATCATGACAACAAACACAATGTTTCGGGCTGAACAAATAACTTTTTTTGTTGTTTTTCTTCTTTGTAATTATTTGTTTGGCCAAAATATTGTGTTTGTTGTCATGATTTGTCACGACAAGAGTTGGCTTATAAGGTCTTTAAATAAATACGTTTTGAAATGTCTATAGGAAAAATGCATTGGGAACTATTTCCTGGGCCTGGCGTCGTCATGAAAGGGGGCGGGACTGCGACGCTCTATTCTGTAAGGGAATTGAATGTTGGTCCTTTAGAGCTGGGGTTCTCAACGTTTTTGGCCGGGGACCCCAGGAAATGCTTTGGCAATGTCTCGGGACTCCCGCCCTGCCCCCTCCCGACCCCCAATATAAATTGACTTCTACAATAACCTAGCCTGACACTCAGTCTGAATTTTCATTTCGTTTCACTTCCAGAACATATTTTCTTAATGGGCGTGGCTAGCGATTCCGGGCTGGAGCCAGGCTAACAATAACCTTAATGATAGAGACAATACACCGTAAATAAATACTGAAACCACATATAATCATTAGGGTGTATGCATGGACTATGTGTTCATTTACATTTCCCAGCCATTCAGTTGCAAATGTTTTTAATTAAAAAAAGAAAATAATAATAATTTGGGGACCCCCAAAATAACTTGGCGACCCCCCTGCTTTAGAGATCCATCTCTCCCAATGGATTGTGGAAGCAATTGCTCTTGCCTGGACCAGCAACTCCAAATGCACTCCTCTCATAATCCCAGTTCTCTGATAATTTGAGTGTGGTGTAAAATTGTTAATTAGTGGTAAATGGTGCATTTATATAGCACCTTTATCCAAAGTGCTTTACTATGTGCATTACATTTACCCGCACGCACGCACACACGCACCCACGCACGTACGCACGCACGCACGCACATTCACTCACCAATGGCAGAGGCAATCATGCAACCTGCTCATCAGGAACAGTTAGGTATAAGCGTTCATTGTCTTCCTCAAGGACACTTTGACACTAAAACAGGGAGAGCTACAGTATACCTCACCCTACCTCCGCCCCAGCGTCTCAACAAAACAATTATACTTGCATAGGAGGTATGCAGATGGGCCCACTCGAATGCAGGAGTCAAGGGAGCTGTATTAGTGATACAGTGAGTCTAAGGATAATGCAAGAAACCCATAGTGAAGACACCTCACTCATTATAATATCATAGAACCAGGGTTATGAGAATATCCTGACGTTTTTGTTACAATCTATAAATGCACCAAGTCTCTGTGTGTATACGTAGTACGTACTGTACGTGTGTACGTCTGTAATCCACGTAACTTGGGAACCGTTCGCTCTACCGACTTCAAATTCGACACACACGTTCCACACCACCACAGGGAGTGCAGTGCCCGGTGCCGAGTCCGTCAGATACACCGTTGTCCAGAACCAGCACAAAATACTTTGCCCGGGCTCTGGACCTGATCACCCCTATAGCTCCCTGGCCTGTTCCGACATCACAATGATGTTCTGACATCTGCATAGACAAAGAACTCCATATGGGGAAAAAAGGGACACAGACATAATAACTGGGTGGGGCATTAGGGGTGTAACGATACATTTTAACAGCGATACGATACGAATCACGATACATGATTGACGATACGATACATGGAGGAGGACATTGGTTCATTATGGCGATACAATACGATCAGTTCACGGTGAACTGTGTGATGTTGGTTATTTAACATATTATCCTTATAGACAAAGCATGAGCTGTCAACATCCGAAGCCTGGAATCTCAGAGTTAGCTTCAGACCCGCCAAGTCTCTCATGTAGTCTCTGAGTGTCGAGACAGACTGTTATTCTCAGATTGTGTCCTCATGTGATGTTCACCCCAATGGTACTTGAAGCTGCCCACCCTTTCCACGGACTACTTGTTGATCAGGAGATTCCTCTCCCACGTCCTCTGTGGTCTAGTATAGTATGCTACTTCAGTTCATTGAGTGGTGTAGAATAACAACAATGTCTTGCATGAAGAGAATGAAAAGGGCGACTGAGAAAGGCCACTCATGCACACACACACACACACACACACACACACACACACACACACACACACACACACACACACACTCACGTGTACACAGTGCAGTGGAAGTAGAACAAGAGCTGCTTGAAATGCATTGAAGTGGCCTTGCCATGCTGTGGAGTGTATTATGTTTATTACCGTTCTGTCCTCACGCAGGCAGACACAGGGGCAGCAAAGTGTTTGCATTACCAATGTGTTTTCAAACAGTTCCCTCTAAGTCACTTCACTGGTTCTCAGCCTGTGGGCCGGCACATGAGGTCATTGCGAGTGGACCCCTACATTTTAATGATACTATAATAGTTTGATACATCATAATATAATACATATTAAAAAGGGGATTCCAATTAAAAAGTACTTCTAGTTTCCATTGCTTCAAGGTGTTAAGTGTTGAAAAATGACTGGGGTTTTTGTTTCTCCCTTTTATCGCTTGACTCAGAGCTTCGTATTTATTTATGTTGTCTCAGTCTTTGTACCTACTGTATGCTGTATATGTCAGTCTGAAATTAAGACATGAGTTCACCCGTTTCCTCCCAGTCCCACAGGCGGTATTAAAAATACACTAACCTACTTTCTGGTCTCTGGTCTTAAATCACACCCAGGGTTTGCATTACTGTAAGTAGCCCCCGCAGCTATAATTCCGAGCTTCCATGCAGGAGAGATTACAGAGACAGCGAGAAGGTGAGGGAGGAAAAGGTGTTAAACGTACTCTTAAGCACACGGAGTGAGAAAGAAGGTAGTGTTTGAGGAGTGAATCTGGATGTGTAAGCTTATTTTCCCCCCTTTTTTGTCAGAGAGTATAAGTAAGTAAGAAAAGCGTGTGTGGGTGCGTGCATGCATTTCCTCGGCATGTATATTACCACCACACAGATTGATGGAGATCTGTGTGGCATTTGCATTAGTCGTCCCTCCATAAAAACCATCCGAACCTCCCCTTCTGCCATCCTGACCTGTTTAACTTCCCTCAACATGCACTATTTATTTTTGTGGGGTTGGGTGCGTGTGTGCATGCGTGCGTGTGTGTACTTGTTTTACGAATACATGTGAGGGCTAAATGTCACAAATATAGTAGAATTTGAGAAATGGATACAGTGAGGCCCATTAAATTTTACGGGTCCTCACAACTTAAAACGTATTATTATTATAATATGGTATTATTTAGGTCCTCCACCGTGACAATATATGATGAAAAAATGCCTTGCGAATAATTCGCATCAACAAACAATTAATTTGATGCCTCAGTCATAATGGACGATGCTTTTATTCACTGTAAAAAGAGGGGGGGGGGAGCCAGTTTTCAAATTGGCTGCAACCAGGCCTACGTTTCCACTTCATGCCTTGTGGCACATACAGTAAGGCCTTCACAGAGTGCTTTTTTTTATTTTATCCCACGTTTTTGTAACCCATTTTTCACCCCTGTGTTCAATTATCTAATGTGATCCTGGGCTCTATAAACCCTCCGCCCTGGGGGACATGGGGAGAGGAACGGACTTGAACTCATGCTTCCTTCATGCCTGAGTGTCCAAGTTGCTCCTTTACACCTGACAGGGGGGAGTCCAGTCCACTTTTCACATTCAGCTGCTGCAGTTCTCAATTCAGATTTCTGGTACAATTTCTGGGATCGATCTGAGGTCCTTCTATTCCTCGATCCTTCCAAAGGCAATCCACAGCTTTTTCAAGCCAATTCTTTGAACAAGGGAAACTCCCATGACGGCATCGCTTTCTGAGGCTGAGCTGCAGATAGCTGACACACCATGATTCACAGCTTGGATGCATGTGAGTGTGTGTACCCCCCCCCCCACACACACACACACACACACACACACACACGCACACACACACACACACACACACACACACACGCGCGCGGACACACACGGACACACAGACACACAGACACTGTTTTCTCTCTTGTATCATGTATTTCCAAGTCTGTGTCCAGGGCTCTGACACTGCAGGGAAAAAGGTCTTCCTAAGCCTCAAACCCCAGGCTGTGAGACACCTCAAGCGCTTTCCAGTCCGTATCATCATGAACAGTCTGTTACTGGGGTGCTGTTTATCCGTCATAATCCTCTTATAGCTCTCCCCAAACACCCTATAGTCATAATTATGCATCCTGTGGAGATGTGAGGGACTGGACTGGACTGGACCAGAGACTGCCGTCTTGTTGTGGCTTGTTTCTGCTCTCTTCTATGTTAATTAATTAACGAGTGTGGGCGTCTCAATCTTTACCTTCTTTTCTAGTTGCACAGTTCACTTTCTCTGTGCTCTTTATCTCCACTTGGCCTCATGTCTGCCTCATCCATCTTTCTTTGGTCTCTGTCTCAATCGATCTCTTGGTCCATCTCTTTTTCCACACACACACACACACACACACACACACACACACACACACACACACACACACACACACACACACACACACACACACACACACACACACACACACACACACACACACACACACACACACACACACTATATCTACATGTGGACCACGTTGACTCATTGTCAAGTAGTATAGTGCATTTTCTAAATTGATTATTTCCTTTCATCCTATAACTAGAACTAAGATGAGAGAACATATTACTCCAGTTTTGGCATCACTGCACTGGCTTCCTGTTGTTTTTAGGATTGATTTTAAAATTATTTTACTTGTCTATAAAGCTCTCAATGGTCTCGCACCTCCCTACCTACTTGACTGCCTGCCTAAATATGTCCCAAACCGGCCCCTAAGGTCTTCCACTGCTGGCCTGCTCGCTTTGCCTAAAAAAATGGCAACTAAAAAATACGGGGAAGCAGCTTTTTGCTTCTACGGGCCGTCGGCATGGAACAAGCTCCCACTGTACCTTCGTCAGTCAGCCTCTGTAGACATTTTTAAAGCTCAGCTTAAGACCCACCTCTACAACATTGCTTTTAAGTGATCTTTATTTTATTTTTTATTTTTCATTCTGCTTGTTTTTAATGTCGTTGCCTTATTTTATCTGTTCTTATCTTTGTACCATTGTCCTATTGTTTTAACTGCTTGCCTGTTTTAATGCTGTTTTGTTTTGCTTTTATTATCTTTTCTGCTCTGTAACGCACTTTGAGCTGCATTTATGTATGAAAGGTACTATATAAATAAAGTTTATTATTATTATTACTATAGGGGAACGTTTTTGCATACTTTTACCTGTGTGTGTGTGTGTGTGTGTGTGTGTGTGTGTTTGCGTGTGTGTGTGTGTGTGTGTGTGTGTGTGTGTGTGTGTGTGTGTGTGTGTGTGTGTGTGTGTGTGTGTGTGTGTGTGTGTGTGTGTGTGTGTGTGTGTGTGTGTGTGTGTGTGTGTGTGTGTGTGTGTGTGTGTGTGTGCGTGCGCGTTCAGATACTCCGTCCAGGACAGGCTACAAACACACCTCCACAGGTGAGGGGCTTAAGTGGCTTACAGAAAGCCGCTCAGATTGGTGGAGGCGTTGTTTCCTTGGCTTTATCCTTGATTTATGACTGCTGTCTCTGACACATATGTCAACTATACTGTACTGTATGTCAGGGGTTCTCAACGTTTTGGGGCTGCATGGACTCCGGTGCTATAATCTTGCAAAACTCTGGCTGGATCAGGGCCAAACTTCTTGTGCACTCATGCAGTCAGTAGGCCAAGGAAGCATTATTAATGCAATGGAGGTCAAATCAATGTTTTAGTTTTAAAATATACATGAGATAGGCCTATATATATATTCTTTTTTGAGATATTCTCATTTTGGTCTTTTCTTTTTTAGTATAGGACCTATACTAAAAAAGAAAAGTCCAAAATGAGATGCATCATGGGTAATACGTAACATGCATGAATAATGAGAGGGAGCTGTTTTGCTGTTTGTTTTTCCATTATTCTTTCTCTCCCTCTCCCTTCCTTCCTCATTATTCCTGTCTCCACCTGCTGTTTCATGCATCTCTCAATGTGAAATTAATAGTAACTGATTCTTTAGTTCTCTCTCTCTCTATTGTCCCCCGGCCGCCTCATCTCTCCCTCTCTATCTTGGTCCATCCATCCTTTCATTCTTCACGTATCGTGTTGAATATAAATAGGAGACCTTCACATGCTGAGCTTTTACAGTCTCGTTTTGTTGCTGCATTAGAGCACACACAGCGTCATAAACAGTCCATTATACACATCATGTGAGCCTGCATTGCGTTTGCGACCTCCTGTTTGAGCATAAATCACACCATTATAGCGTATGCGGCGAGTAAAGCAGCCTAATGGTCGGGCCATCGCAGAAATCATTTCATGAGAAGTAATGATACAACGCCGGGGGAATATAAATGAGCAATTTGTGTGCCCCGGTCGAAATGTTTTCCATGTTGGTGGTTCTTAACGATGGCTGGAGTGTTTTCTATTCAATCTCCACTCCTGGCAAATGCAGAAAATGGCCATCGTACAAGACTGCCCCGGTTCGCTCTACGCTGTGCTTGTCGACTCGAGTAATGTGTTCTATACTCGGCCACGGGGAATTACTGCAGGCTGTTTTCTCTCCCTGAGAGGAAGTGTTTGGAAAATGAAAGATCAGTTGTGTGCTCGTATGAAGATGAGGAATGACCCGCGAAGCCAGCTTTGTTGTGGCAGAATGTCCCGCGCACTCGCGCAGCGTTCGGTTCGAGGACGAGGGTTGTCTGCTGCTGTTGGTCCTATACTGGTTTAATACTGTAGACACAGGACCATATTGTGTAAAGAGGCCCTATACTGGTTTACGAGCCGGTGTCTTGTGCATGTTGTTTTTTGGGTTGTGTCACAGTCCAGACACAAAATGAGACCTTCTGTTTTACGCCAGGTATATTCCTGTCAGTTGTCTTCAGGCTGCAGTGGAACCAACAGTCTTATTGACCGCACCACTGGATGTGTGACTGCTTAGTGCTTACAGTGCTTAGCCATGGATAAATGCATTCCTCTCAGCTAGGTGCTGGTGTTGTACGATTCCCTTCTGTCCTGATTCTGAGAGAAAGAGGTACAGTATAGGCTACTGTAGATTATAATAGTATAAAGCACTATGTCCATTATATACTTTTATGTTTATACAGATTCTAATAATAATAATAATAATAATATACTTATATAGCGCTTTTCATGACACTCAAAGACGCTTTACATGTGTGTGGGGGCCAGGGGGAGAACTTTAGTAGAGGACAACTTTATTAGAAAGAAACAATTAAGTTAGCACATGGGCAAAGAGAAGGACAGAGTATCTAGGCAAATAGTACGGTATCTCTCATGGCTATTGGCAATGAGAAGGACCGAGTCCTGCCTCCCATTGCAACCATTTCTGCAACAAAAATTGAAATTAAGATAAATTTGCACACAAACATTTTCAATGTGAAATAATCAGCAAAGCAGACAGATTGCATGTTGTCCACCCTTCTTGCATGCATGCACACCATGCAATTGGTCTGAACTTGCATACCGGTATATATACCCATGCAATGTGCTCTTCTCTGGATAACAGGCCAGCGCTTACCTTAGAGGAAAATCAATTCCATCTTTAATGAAGGGGAAACTTGCATATAGTCGCATGCATTTACCCTTTAACCAGTTGAATCAATCACGCACTTTTTTTCATTATTTATTTCTCTCTTCCCTTCTGCTTATCTCTCTATCTCCCTCTCTCTCTCTCTCTGTCTCTCTCTCTGACAAATCAATTGACATGAATTAAATAGTTTGTTTGGCCTTAAGTCCCCATTTGCAAACCACATGGTTTGGCATTCTTCCACAGCTATCTGTTGTGTGGAGACATCTTGTTTCAGGTATCAATAATTTCCATGGCCTTGGCAAAGATTTTAACATCACATCTTGTATCTTGCCACCCACTTGACAAAACAATGTCAAACCATGAACACATTCTGTTCCTGCTTTCAGATTACGTTGATGATCAAAGTGTAAAAATGGGAACACGTACTCCGTCGTCTGACCCAGATAACGCTGTTGGTGTTGACAGTGATGGAAGAAGAACTTACATTATTTACTTTAAGTTTACACTAGTGTAGAAATAGTCTGTTACAACTACAAGTACAAGTTCGGTATTCAAAATGTACTTTAAAAGTACAAGAGTATTGGCATATATACTTAAAGTAAAAGTACACATTATGCAGAATGTCCCATTTCACAAGTTTTTAAATGTACATTTATACAAATCCTTTTAAAATAGCCGATTTACGGTCTTGTAGATGTCTGTCTACAAGCTACAGTATATGTCTGAAGTGGTTTAGTAATATTATTGAAAATCAAAGTAAAGCACAGCTAAAGTGTAAAAGTACAATATTTGCCTTTGAGATGTAATGGAGTAGAAGTGTTAACTTCTTAAATACTCTAGAGTAAATGTACATAGTTACTTTCCAGCAGGATATGTCTGGCTCTCGCCGTGGTGGCATAACGTCAGTGGTTGTTCAAGCGGGTGAAATATATCACTGCAGCGTTTATACACGCTTGGATTTATTTCAAACAAACCACAACTTGGGACTTGATGTGTTTGATGGTTTGTGCCAAAAACATAATCTGTCACTGTCAGGCATAAACCCAAGTATCTCCATAATATTTCCATCTATGTTTTACTTTCTCAGTATGGCAGTAACAGCAGTGAAAACACGCCGCTGTGGGATGTGTTGTGAGCTTGTAGATCAGATATTTAACACTCGCATGTAAGGCTAGGTGCTATACAACCCATTTTGGGCGGGAACCCCTTTTGGTGGAGTGCAGTACTTTCATCCGACGGAGCATTGGTCCGAACGACAACCTACCTCCTCCCTCACCCTAACCCTAACCTCCCCCGGGGCAGACACCTAAACCTAACCGCAACCCTCTCCCGACCCGCAGCGCACCTCGGATGATAGTATGCCTCCCCTTTTGGTATTAGCATCATGTTATGCTTTAGCCACCGAGTGGCGCGCTACGAGCTTGTAGTTCTGAAAAATCGAAGAACGACTGACATAGAAACATAGCTTTTTTAGAATCTGATCTCAGGTCAAAATGGGTTAATAATAATAATAATAAACTTTATTTATAGCACCTTTCATACATAAATGTAGCTCAAAGTGCTTTACAGAGCAGAAAAGATAATAAAAACAAAAGCAAAACAAAACAGCATTAAAACAGGCATGCAGTTAAAACAATAGGACAATAAGGCAGTGTCAAATCAGGAGAAGGCAGTGGTACAAAGATAAGAACAGATAAAATAAGGCAACGACATTAAAAAACAAGCAGTAATACAATACAGTGAGGACGTGAATAACAAAAAATAAAAGATCACTTAAAAGCAATGTTGTAGAGGTGGGTCTTGAGCTGAGCTTTAAAAATGTCTACAGAGGCTGCCTGACGAAGGTACAGTGGGAGCTTGTTCCATGCCGACGGCCCGTAGAAGCAAAAAGCTGCTTCCCCGTATTTTTTAGTTGCCATTTTTTAGGCAAAGCGAGCAGGCCAGCAGTGGAAGACCTTAGGGGCCGGTTTGGGACATATTTAGGCAGGCAGTCATGTAGGTAGGAAGGTGCGAGACCATTGAGAGCTTTATAGACAAGTAAAATCATTTTAAAATCAATCCTAAAAACAACAGGAGGCCAGTGCAGTGATGCCAAAACTGGAGTAATATGTTCTCTCATCTTAGTTCTATGGTTACAACTCTAGCTGCTGCATTTTGGACAAGTTGTAGTCTGTCAGTTGTTTTCTTAGGCAGTCCTGAAAAAAGCGCATTGCAGTAGTCAAGCCGAGAAAAAACAAAGGTGTGGATTAGCGTTTTTGCATCGTCCAAGGACAAATAGGCTCTGATTCGTGCAATATTTCTAAGGTGAAAAAAGGCAATCTTGGTAACATGATTAATGTGTGAATTAAAATTCAATTCAGAATCAATAATAACCCCCAGGTTCTTTACTGTACTGTTACTTTCTACAGTCAGGTTGCCAAGCCTGCTTATTATTGATTCTTTCTGCTCGCTAGAACCGATGAGAACTTCTGTCTTATCCTCATTTAGCTTGAGAAAGTTCTCACTCATCCAACATTTGATGCTAGACAGACAGGTCAGCAGTGGGTCTAAGGCACAGGGATCATCTGGGGCCACAGAAAGATATAGTTGGGTATCATCAGCATAGAAATGAAAATTGACTCCGTGATTGGTAATGAGTTCGCCCAATGGCAGTATGTACAAGGAGAAAAGCAGAGGACCAAGAATCGAGCCCTGTGGAATACCAGAACTGATGTCGTGTTTGTCTGAGTCAAACTCGGCTAGATTGACAAGTAGGAGGAGAACCAGGACAGGGCCGTACCAGACAGGCCTATCCAGTGCTCCAGACGCTGTATTAAAATTGAATGATCAATCGTGTCAAATGCAGCCGTTAAATCTAGAAGTAAGAGAACGGATACACGTTTGTCAGCAGACACCCTAAGATCATTCATTACTTTTACAAGTGCCGTTTCTGTGCTGTGACCTTTCCTAATGCCAGATTGGAATTTGTTGTGCACATTATTGTTCTGTAGAAATACATCCAATTGATGGGAGATGCATTTTTCTAAAACCTTGCCCAGAAAGGGTAGATTTGAAATGGGTCGATAGTTACCCAAAACAGAAGGTTCAAGATTGTGTTTCTTGAGTAGGGGCCTAACTACGGCAGTCTTCAGTGAGTCTGGGAAGACGCCTGATTGTAGAGAGCTGTTCCTACCTAAAGGACAACTTTAGATTTTTGGACAGGGGGCTAAATATGTATTAGTTTACACAATTTTACGGCTATTCTTTTATTATTTACTATAACCCTCCTACAACCTATGAAATTATCTGATCAATATCTGGATTCTGTATACACTATAAATACATATTAAGATTAGTCATCTTTATAGATACGGTCATAGGTTAAAGCTCTATTGTGCTAAAGGATGCTCGTTTAACAGATTAAATGTAATCAGCAGGGCACAGCAGGGAATCGAACCCCATCCCAGTAAACCAGGAGCTCCATGCCTGTGCCAAAGTGCTTCGTTTGCGATGCAACGCAAAAACCTACCCTAGTAGGAGCCCTACCCTACCAGCTCTACCCTACCAGCAGCAAAGAATACAAAAACAGATCCTTACCATGAACCATCACGTTCTTCTGCAAATGACAGGCGCTGTCCACAAGTTTGGTGAAATGACGGAACCAGACGAAATTGTGGCAGTCGACGCAACGCAAACGAGCGCAACAGCAGGCAGCCCGACGCGACGCAACCGCAGGAAGCCGAAACGCAAACGAGAGAAACACCATCAGTACCCTGCAGAACCACACCAGCGACAGCAAAGGACAATAAACAAGATTTGTACTCACTGCACAGCAAGCAGCTCTTCCCAGCAGCAGCTATAGCGTACAGTTCCTACCTCAATGTCTTGTGCAGGGGGGCATCGAACTGGGAAACTTTACATGGGCTCCAGGGTAGGGGTCCTCGGAATTGGTGGGGCTGCGGGGCCCGCGGAGATGGCTCGTCTCAGGGCCCAGGGCTTGGTGCTGCCTACACCACTGGTCTCGTGACTCTGAAGAGAAAAGATAAGTGTCATTAGTGTTATGTAGGCCTACATCACATTAGAAACACATGTGGCTGTATAGCCTTGTCAGCCCCCACAACCCACATTTTACAACTTAACATCCCTCCCCCAAGGTTACTTTAATATACATTTTCCCCCAACTTTTGAAATATGTTTTTCCTTCAGCTTTGAATTAACTTTAAGCCCAACATTGTATTGTGTGAGTTTGTGACAATACCAATTTTACCCTGACAGGTCTGTAACTCTGACTGTAACATGTTTAACCAAATGAACCCTGTCCATTTTGTACACCGTCTCAAGAGTTAAGGGGAGATCTTGAAATGCAAGAGTTTGAAAGCCATTGTGAAAGACACTACGAGCCATATTGGAACAGTTACCTTAACTCTTGTTATAAAACACAACTCCTCAGTGGCATTCATTCACAGATCAAGTTCCCCAAACAGAATCATTTCAAACAAATAAAAATAAATAAAAAACTATTAAATGAGTAAAGAGTTCGATGTGATCAGTATCAAATCTTTAATCATTTTTCTATTAACAGTTTATATCATTACATGCATGCTTTTAGAAAATAAAATTCAAGGTATTTTATAATATATATAATTATATATAACATGATATATATATATAATATAATACACCAATATTAATTATTAAACCAAAAGGTCTAACATAAATCAAATACTTTCAATATAAACAAACAGTTAACCAGTTGATCCAAGTTAAGACACCAAGCCTATAACTCACCGAAGAGTAACCAAGGATTGTCACAGTGAACAGGAACCTGCTGCTGCTGCCATGCCATGCCAAACATTTCGGCCATCTTGCATGAGGTGGGAGTGAGGAGTGTAGGAACTGATGTCACCTTTATACTGCCTTGATTGACAGTTGACATGGGTTGCCATTTGCGGGTTGCCATGTTGGCTGGGTTACATAAAGGTTTAAGTTTAACATTTAGTTACCTTCTTGCTACAGACAGACGGTGTGTAACTTCTTGCTACAGACAGACGGTGTGTAACTTGTTGCTACAGACAGACCAAACACACACCAGGAAGAATACATCAGAATGCTGCTTCCACACAGCTTTATATAGTTGAGGCCATCACAGGAGCCAATCAGCAGCCTGGCTCCTCCTAAACGTTAGGCCAATCACACGCAGTCACCACACTTCTTTTTCAATTCAAAGGAGCTTTATTGGCATTAAGAAAACATACGTTTACATTGCCAAGGCAAAAAGCACAATACAACAAATCAAAACTAAATTTATACATGTACATTTGAATTGAAAGTCGGAATATTCAATACATCAGTGACACACACACACACACACACACACACACACACACACACACACACACACACACACACACACACACACACACACACACACACACACCGACAGACAGACAGACAGCATATAAGCTCTGCTATATATTTTCACAGAATGTGTCCATAATGGAGATGCTAGAGTTCAAGTGGTTAAAATGTGATTTCTTTTTTATATTTTGTTAGGCCATTCAGGGTAACACAGGCTAAATAACAAACCGCTCTTCTTAATGTTCCGCCCGTGTCCCGTGTGAATTCTAGTGCACCATCTGTATCGGCAATCTGTTTTGATGCCAATTACTTTGCACAGTATTTGCCACGCCTGCTGTTTAGTGTTTATCGTTATAAACAAGGCGTTCTCCAAGTGAATTCCACAGTGTGTTTTTAACTGTTTCTGAGCTAAAAAGAAATCCATGTGGGGGCCCCCGGGGGTCCCCGCAAGTTCCAGACCCACAGGACCACGGCCAGGGGGCCGGGCCGGTTCCGGCGAGCTGCCCCACGATACAGTAGAGAAATGGGAGAGTTACCATATGGGGGTCTCCGGGGGTCCCCGGGGAGTCCCTGGGGGGTCCCCGGAACATCCAAAACCCCAGGCACGTGCCCAGGGGCCCGGGCCTATTCCGGCGAGCCACCCCACGTCCGAAAAGGTTGAGAAATGACAGAGTTACCATGTCGGGGTCCCTCTACTGTACTGTACTGTACTGTACAGTCATACAGTTATACAGTTAATATGTGCTTGTGTGTTTGTGTGTGTGTTAGGTTGCGTACAGGTGGTGAAGAACAGCCATGCTGTATTCGTGCTCATACCAGGCAGGCAGGCAGGTAGGCAGCTCCTTAAGGGAGTGGTTGCACACCACTCAAAAAAGGACAAGAAAAAAAAAGTTGTATAAAGTTCCCTGATAGTTTATGAGGCTACAACTTTTTATTTATTGCTGAAACAAAGCCTTATTTACAATCCCCTACATTGCTGCGGGCAGATATGAATGATATTATGAGTTATAATGATCTGCCCACAGCAATGTAGCAGGGGATTGTAAATAAGGAATACCAGACAAACTCAACCATGCATGTACAGTATGTATGTGTCTCCTATGATTTTGTGGTGTGGTAGGCCTACTGTTAAGGTGTGTGTGTGCATGCACGTGCGTGTGATCAGTACTGGCTGCATGCCCCAAAGAGATAATTAATTATTAGGTTGAAAAGGTCAAGGTCCCAATCGAGAAATGTAGAACAAGAGATCTTAGTGCAGGCACCCCTGTGGCAGTTTAATTTATATTAAAATATGTATTTTATTTATTTATTCAATTTTGTACGGCATTTAGAGAAACCATGCTGTGTGTGGTAGCCTACATTGTTTGAGGTCACCGACATGAGCGGGATTATCCTTGTGCTGTCGTAACAATCGTGTTATCGAAGCAAAAAGCTGGAGCAAAGGTTTGTGTGGGTGAGTTCTGGGTCTAAGATGTTGTTGCAGAAAATCCTCCTTGTACTGGCAAGACTGTGCATGTGCAAGTAGTGATTAAAGGATGATGCCATTAACTTGTACTACGTACCGTACGTACGCCCATACTGTAGACACAGATACATACTAATAAGAATGAGGTGC
Source organism: Protomyctophum parallelum (assembly GCF_964188405.1). Lineage (NCBI taxonomy): Eukaryota > Metazoa > Chordata > Actinopteri > Myctophiformes > Myctophidae > Protomyctophum > Protomyctophum parallelum. Next base: position 23,495,910 of record NC_139717.1, on the reverse strand, counting down.
GTCTTCTATTTGGGGGCGATTTCAAGCCTTTAAACTGTAGCTATAGTGGAGAGAGATGGGAAATGGCAGAGGAGAGAGATGGCAGCAAAGAGCCTCAAGTCAGATTTGAACCTGGGCCGACTATGCGTTAATTTAATGGTATATGCATGCATGCACACTACTACCAGGTGAGCTCCAACACTGATGTGTCTTAACCAACTCTCAGCCTGGCATCCCTATTTTGGGCATGTCATTATAACTCTAAAAATATATATATAATAATCTTTGTATAATTAGATATTTTCTATATGTGTTGTTTAGGTCTTAAGTTGTTAGTATAGGCGAGAGGAGGTAATAAAAGGTTACTAGCCGCCTTAATAAAAAATAATTAATGGATTGTTGGATTGTCTTCAGACAAAAAGAACAACCACATCAGGATTCCCACGGCGATCCCAACTATTATGCTGATCCCCGCAGTCAGAAAGGAAGACGGATTTGTTTCTCAGTTGGATCAATTGCCAAATCTCCCACGGCGCTCCCCATCTCATTTATCATCTCCACTCTGATTGCTGTTGGTGGAGGATGTATCCTCGGCTCAGCAGGGAGTTCTCCATTTGTTGGATTCGTGTTGTGAGCGTGCTATTCTCTCATTTCCTTTCTCCTTTTTTACAGCTTGGCAAAGCTGTCAATAAGCAGACGCTGCAACTATAGTCATCACTTTCTCATTACTTTCTCGTTACTTTCTCACTTTCTCCGTGTTGGATATAGAGCGTCGCAGTCCCTCCCCCTTTCAGAGTGGCCCAGGAAATGAATCCCAATGCATTTTTCCCATAGGCATTTATTATTATTTTTATTTAAAGACCTTTTAAGCGTTGTACGAAGCCAACTCTTGTCATGACAAATCATGACAACAAACACAATTCTTCGGGCCAAACAAAGAATTAGAAAGTAGAAAAAAACGGCAGGTTACAACACTTTTTTTGTTGTTTTTCTTCTTTGAAATTATTTGTTTGGTCCAAAATATTGTGTGTGTTGTCATGATTTGTCACGACAAGAGTTGGCTTCGTATGACGCTTAAAAGGTCGGAAAAATGCATTGGGATTAATTTCCTGGGCCACTCGTTGTTCTGAAAGGACTGCAACGCTCTATAAAGGCCAGCCAATGAGGTGTACCCAATGGCTTCCCATACTCTGAACCAATCCCCTAGAACTCTGGGTCTGTCTGTTGGGAACTGCGGTAGAACAGTAAAGCCATCGCCTGGTGGTCAAATCTGAGATGGCAAGATTTCCTCATTTAAAACGTCTGAACCCCCCCATCGCACGCACGCACGCGCACACGCCGCGCCGCACGCACGCACACAAATTCAGACGGACACACAAAAGGGACAGACACAGCAGACACACTTGTTTTCTTTATATTGGTAGCCAAGCTGTAAATTACATTTCATGTCAGTCTTGTTTTCTTTCCTCTCCTTAAGGAGGGGATATAACACGCCTATTGTTCATTTTCAATGAGACCTGCATTTTTGCGCGGAGCAGTCGCGGTGCGACAAGCGTATTTACGTGCTTGTTTCGTGCACACGCCCACGACTCACCAGACCTGGATTCTGTTTAGCTTTTTTTTACGCTTACAAATTGCTGCGCCCATCTTGAGAAGACCTGTAGCAGACATCTCGTTGATCCAGACCTGTAGCAGATCCAGACCTGTAGCAGACCTGTCGTTGATCCAGACCTGTTGCAGACTTCTCGTTGATCCAGACCTGTAGCAGACCTGTCGTTGATCCAGACCTGTAGCAGATCCAGACCTGTCGTTGATCCAGACCTGTAGCAGACCTGTCGTTGATCCAGACCTGTAGCAGATCCAGACCTGTCGTTGATCCAGACCTGTAGCAGATCCAGACCTGTAGCAGATCCAGACCTGTAGCAGACCTGTCGTTGATCCAGACCTGTAGCAGACCTGTCGTTGATCCAGACCTGTAGCAGACCTGTCGTTGATCCAGACCTGTAGCAGACCTGTAGCAGATCCAGACCTGTAGCAGACCTGTCGTTGATCCAGACCTGTAGCAGATCCAGACCTGTAGCAGACCTGTCGTTGATCCAGACCTGTAGCAGACCTGTCGTTGATCCAGACCTGTAGCAGACCTGTAGCAGATCCAGACCTGTAGCAGACCTGTCGTTGATCCAGACCTGTAGCAGATCCAGACCTGTAGCAGATCCAGACCTGTAGCAGACCTGTCGTTGATCCAGACCTGTAGCAGACCTGTCGTTGATCCAGACCTGTAGCAGACCTGTCGTTGATCCAGACCTGTAGCAGACCTGTCGTTGATCCAGGCAACAACGTGCAACTCCAGCCTTGAACCAGAATCATTCCAGGACATTTCACTGATGTGGTCGAAGCACCATCTGGTCACCTACCAGCAAGCAATGTTTCTGGGTGATTTGACCTTATTGTGGACAGGACACTCTCCCCCGGTATAGAGGGCCAACAACACTAGCCCCCTACCGGGAATCAAATCAGGGACGCGGCGACACTGTCACAACGGTTGACACTCTCCAACATCACACTGTGAAAGCGCCTCACACCTAGCTACTATGTGTAGGTGTATTTTTCTTCCCTGTGTTCCACTGTGTTTGGGCAAGACTGGTGTCTTTGTGATTACAGCTTAATCTGTAAACCGTTAAATGAGAAAATGTTGAGGTGAAAAGCTCAAAGATGTGAATCGGTGAGATGCACGCACGCACGTGTAAATGCTCTCCCCTTCTTGCTCTTTTGTTTGTAGTTGGCTTTAATGGAGGATAATTGATTCAGGGACATCTTTTTATGGATTGTTGTTATTGGTGGGAAATGGACATGCATTAAAGGATATTTCTCTTTCAAACATGTTTTGGGTCAGTCTACTTTCTACTTTCAATTACCTTTTTCATGTATTATGGGGAACAATACTAAAAAGAAAGTTGAATGAAAAAGTAGGCTAATCGGAAAAAAACATGACCCATTCACGCATTAGAACGACCAGTCACCGGAACTAATGATGACGGCTGTTTTTGATTAATTTATCATCGTTAAAATGTAGTTTAAAGTCACAATGGCGTTGTAGAAGGGGGTGTGTCTGATATAATTAATATCAAATATCTAAATACTGAATTAATAGCAACTTAAAAACTGTCTGGGGTGCTCACAAAAGCTTGAGTAGACATAGAAACAGGGCTACTCAACTTAAGATGGCTCAGGAGCCACTCAGCAAAATTCAAAAAGTCCATGGGCCGCAAGCTAATGATATAATTATTATTTTTGAAATGTTTACACATTTATTTTGTAACATAACACGACAAAAACATGGTGATTTAATGATGAAGTTACAAAATGAGTATTCGTTCACAAAATGTGAAGAGAGAGCATCATGAACAGATCATAATCACAGGTGACGTAATGGCAGTCATTTTGTATATATCCAAATGCGTAACGAACGACAGTCCACCAGGAAGTGCCCTCTGCCCTCGGCTATCCAGTCGAATTCCGGGGAGTGAGCCCTCAGCAGAGAACTCTTACCTTTTCTCTAATGACCATGAGGAATTGTCGTAATTACTTGAGGGTTCATCACTCCACATTACAGAGCAGGAAGTATTACCTGCCATCCGTCCCACTCACAATAAAGGTCATTACCGAGGCTGGGATTAATCTTCATTCTCCCGAGAGCCGGCCGCCCTTCTGGCCCTGCACTGCACACATGCATCACAATGAGACCAACTGTAGAGATGGCACAAAGGCCCAGCTGCTGTAAGCACACAGTGGAAATGGTGAGTGAAAACACAAAAGTATTGTTTTCACGGGGAGGAGGGGTGGGGGACAAGTGCATGCAAGTGTCTTTCATGTACTGAAATCCCCTCTTAGAGTTTCTGGTAGAGAGGATAAGAGAAGAGCAGTCTGGCACTGAACGCAACGCTGGTCCGCTTTTCTTTTTTAAGATACCCACAAGTTATTGGGACAGAATTATGCATGGCCAGAGGAATGTTTTTTTGCTAAGTTCCGCATCTGTGAATAAATTCTGTGCATTTAATTCACATCAACAAACTTGCCCAGAAAGTACAAACGTGGATCAGAGATATTGTCAAGGGGGGGCATTTTATATGCTAATCAGATGAAGTTACTTTCAAAATATATAGCCTGCATTCTATATAGGGCATCCTATGGGACGGTGATACGTGATGAAAAGCTCTGCTCCACCGTGTTTCGTTTATTGTGAAAATACTTACGTTTCGGCCATTGTTGGCCTTCATCCCGAGCCTGGCTAAAGTCGTGTAATCCGCCGGCAGGCACATTTTGTTTTTGCCAACGGCTGATTGGCGTCTGGTAACACATCGTTTGTGCTGATGAAGGTCTACGCGACCGAAACGTCGACCTAATAAAGAGCAACATTTTGGCGAGTGTCTGACAGTGTGCTGGACCTTTTCTTTGTTTTTCAAAGATACCGTTTTTAATCAAAGAAAAAAACACCATGATATTTTATATTCATTAATGTTAGTGTGTTGCCAATTATTTAGGGGCCTTCTTGCCCCGGCCCACAGGTTGAGAATCGTTGAGCTATTACTTGATTTCAATGTTTTTTGACAAAAGTCTTGTCAATGTGATTCATAATTGTCTTGACGTGTGTCTTGTTTTGATGAGCCTCAGTGAATAGATAAGGCACTGTGCTTCTCATGAAAGATGGTGGAGATACAGTACTCAGCACCCCCAGGAGTCTTCAATAGGAACGCGGTGCATCTTGTCCTTTTCATGAGTATCTCTTGAGCCTGATTGAATGATTACTTATACAGTACCTGCGCATGGGTGTTGTGCACCAAAAATAGCACAGGACTATTCTATTCAAAGGCTGTATCTGACAGGCCTGAAAATACAACTCACTTAAGGCTTGGTTCAGGGAGGGTATGACTGTGTAGTTTAAACTCAAAGTAGAACCAGGAGCCTGGTGAGCTGAGCTCTCTCTCTGTTGTCTAGCTTTCTTAATCTAACACTTGGAAGCACGCACGTCACACGCATGTCGCATGCACGTCACACGCACACTTTCTCTCTCTCTCTCTCTCTCTCTCTCTTCCCCTTTGACAACCCTTAGCAGTCCAAAGCTAGCATCCATCTATCCATCGGCAGTCTTTCCTTCCTCATGACCTGTCCATCCCTCTATTGATGTTTCAAGATTAGTTGCTGCTTCACAATCTCTTTTTCTCATCTACAGTGTTGACACTTCTGCAATAGCTAGGGCAGAAGAGTTATACCAGGGAATACCATGCAGTGCTATATAGACGAGGAGTGGAATAAAAGGGAAATGCCTGCGTTGTTCTGTGGGTAATGGATATAAGCTGCCCACTCAGCGTTGGTAATTCATCAGAGAAGTCAGTGCACCAGTATATATGATGGGTCCTACAGATAAATAAATGAACAAAAGCCATTAGCATGATTTGACTTATATATAAATATTAAAGGTGTGGCGTCTCTCTGCCACTATACGAACACTATGCGATGGCCAAAAAGTAATTTTATGAACATCCCGTCCCGTGCTGAAGCACTGAAGTAATGTGAGAACATGCAAGCACTAAGTCCCATTAAGGTTAATGGCGATGCTTTTCATTTGCAACTAAAATTCATAACCCAGTCTATGGCCATAACTCCAACCAAGCCCGACTTATGGGTGAAATAGAATCTAGTCTCATTTAATTATTAGTAGGGAGTTCATTAGTTTGACTTGTTAAAACATTATACTGTTGTGTTTACCCCCTGTGACATCATCAGACATCAATAGCACCATTTATTCATCCTCATCCCTTTATTTTTATTTTTAACCCAGTGCCAATTATCTAATGTAATCCTGGGCGCTACACTTCCTCTGCCAACCTGGGGGGGCAGCGGACTGACCTCATGCCTCCTTCTATGCATGAGGAGTCCAAGCTGTTTCTTTTCACCTGACAGAGGGGAATTTCCCCGGGCAGACGTAGCGCGTGGAAGGGACACGTTATTCCGACCAGTTCCTTTCCCCTCCATCAGGCGCCCCGGCTGGCCAGGGGGAGGTAGTTTTAGAGACCAGGATTACGGCATGTTTTTGTGAGGGTATCTAGGGGGTATCTTTGTTCGGGATGTTTTTGCATATCCTTACTCACGCACGCGCGCTCGCACACACACGCACAACCCTCTCTGGAGCTATTGTCCTATAAGCCGGCCCTCCAGTGTGTCCCTGAAGGAGTCGTTTCTTCTGCTTCTGCCATGCAGGGCCTTTTTCAGCTCCCTCTGGACAACCTCCTCTGTGTCATGTGTCTCTTCCTGTTCAGTAGGGCTGTGATGGTCTCTTTCAACCCAGGGCTTGTCGATGGAGCACCAAAGGCTGTATTCATACCAGCTCCCACACTCCGTTGTCCTGAAAAACTCCCTCATCTCCTCCTCCACCATTGTTGGCTTAAATGCCGAAACGCGTACGTTGTGCTGTCCACTAAGCAGTGTACCATGCCAAGTAATACTGAGTACTGACCATTGATTGATTGATATTTATATTTCACAGTATGCATAATGGGTACATTGCAAACGAAACCACAAGTCAATACAACCTTTACAACTGTAAACCTGCTGTATAGTACAATCTGGTACTGTATATTCCCATGAAGCGTGTGTGTGTGTATGTGTCCGTAAACATAACAAGCTGAAGGCCCTGTACGTATTCATGTTTCAACGGCGTAAAAATTTCATTTTATGCTTTGTTGACCAGTGACCAGTATGTTCCCCAAAACAACAGAGGTAGTCAACAGACAACAGAGTCGCCGGGTGGTAGCCACAAGGTTGCCAGTTCCCTGTGGGCTCCCCCAGAGTTAGTGTCGAAGTGTCCTTGAGCAAGACACTGAACCCCAAATTGCTCCTGATGTGCTGGTTGGTGCTGCCTTGCATGGTTTCCGCTGCCATCAGTGTATGAATGTGTGTGTGAATGGGTGAATGTAATGCACAATCTATATGTAAAGCGCCTTGGATAAAGGCGCTACAGTATATATAAATGCACCATTTACCATTCATTCTTCGACTCCTGAACTTGAGTGTTGAGGTCTCTTGGTGGAAGAAAATGTCTGCCTCTGTGGGCAATTAAGTCCTCTCCCCCAGTCTGACCCGCGGCCACGCAGCCAGCCCCCAGTCTGACCCACGGCCACGATCAAGGGCACGGTCTCATTCTCCATCATCCTCGTCGTCTCAACCCCCTGAAAAGAAGACTATATCACTCTTGACATAAAATATCACTTAAACGAGGACAAGGCTAAATGGAAAGTGGTTAGAAGTGAAAAAATCACACCCGTGTGAAGTGAGGGGCGCTCTTATCATCGGATATCATCGTGATGTAACATTTTGAGTTGCTCAGACACAATATGACGTAAAATCTCCTTTCGATGTCAGTGGCAAATGTGACACAAGTTAGGACAAAAAGCGTTAGGGGATAGGGCCCCAAATATACAGACACGAATTAAGGCTGTGGAAAGAGCTACACAACAACCCTCATCTGTTGAGTGCTGGAACGCTGGAGGTACAAAAGAACATACTGTAACATGAGATGAATATGAGGTGAATATGTGCTTGGCGTTAAAAGGAACCCCGGTTAATAAGTCAAATATGTCTTAGTATGTTATGATTAAAATAAAAAATCAGCTTGTAGATCGGCTATTTTCAGCAAGTGTAAAAACAGTCATTACGATGGCGTCAAGGCTTGCCAGAATACATTTTAGTCGACTAAATCAACTGCAGATGAATGACTAATGACTAAAATGTGCTGCCAAAAACAACACTGGTAGGTGGCTGAATGTGTTCAACGATCTGAAGGTGCTCCAGCTCATATACGTTTAGACCCTTTTGACAGCAGGAATTGCCTGTCATATTTTGACCCCCCTGTATCAGGATGTATTAGGATGTTGATATTCATTCATCAGCCAACACTCCCCACTGACAGGTAGTACCCCCCCTCCCCCCCAGAGAGGACGTATAGGGCCTTAGTCCTACTCCTCCTCCCAGCCAACACTCCCCACTGACAGGTAGTTACCCCTCCCCCCCTTTGATTTACATCAAAAGGGCATGTGAGCTCAAACCCACAATTCAACATTTTGGTTTTAAGATGTTGATAATCATTTTGTATTCATCCTTAGGACCCCAAATCACACCTTTGAAAGCATGAGTGTCTATTTCAAACAAAGTGTTTTTTTGACTGGGGGGGTCATAATTTGACTGGGGGGGTCATAATATAGACCCCTCAAATTATGAGCAGACTTGAGCTGCGAATGTACTTTTAACATTTTTCCGCAAAACCAAATCTCTTAAAAATATAGCTGATCAGTCAAAATATAGCTGATCTACAAACTCTATAGTGTGTATGTGTGTGTGTGGGTTTATATCTCCATTATCTACCGGGAACCACACGGGATCCCCCAGAATGAAGTTACTAATGTTGCTCTGGAGAGGGATCAGTCGATCTGCAGCTCTCTGGCGGAGCTGTTGCTCCCGTGACTTCAGATAAGCGCTTGAAGATGGATGTTCACGCTTGGTGCCCTCTAACAGAAGTCTGGCCCAGAGGAGGAGGAGGAGGATAGAGAGCCTAGTGTGTGGAACATCTACAATTACAGTTATTTGCTACTTCAATGGTTTCACTATTAATGTAATTAACCCTATTCATCCGCAAATGGAGACATTACATTTACCGGGTGTGCACTTAAAGGTGGCTTTTTATATCCTAGCTTTGCTTTTAACTCTCCACCTGCTGTTTTCAAATGCATAGTTTCACTCAGATCTGTGTTGACAAGCTCTTTCAGCACTTTTGCTGGGCACATTAAGCCTCCGATGAGCAGGGAGCTTGGCTCTCTTTAATACCATAACACAGCCTGCCTCAGTTCTCCAGAAACTCCTTTGATCTCTGCTTTGTCAAATGCTAGGTCAGGGAGGATTACTTTAAAATGTAATCCATGACAGGTTGTTGATTGCCTACTGAAATGGTAATCGGTGATTAAACTGATGATAGTTAAGGACTGAAACGTGTGCTGCTGTTATGCAGCAATTCACAATTTTTTGCTCTTGTGCACTGTTTCACAGCACACACACATTATGTCTTCATGAAGGCAAACATTTTGTATTGATCTCTGTAGTGGACAGTTTTTTAGGCTTTCTAGAACAGGAACACTGGAGTGCGTGGGTATATCTTATTATGACCTCTTATGTTTGTTTTCTATAAAGTAATGAATGCACCTAAGATAACTTTTTTTTTTTTTTTAAGATATTTTTTTTGCGGCTTACGCCTTTTATTGATTTTTTTGAAGGGACAGACAGTAGGCTGACAGGAAACGGGAGAGAGATGGGGGGATGACATGCAGTAAAGGCCGTGTCGGGTCCGGGAGTCGAACCCGCGGCACACTGCGACTGGATTACCAGTCCGGTGCCCAGACCGTTACGCTACGGCCTGGGCCCTAAGATAACCTTTTGATGCACCAAGCATATACCACAGGCTCAGCAGCATAGTATCTTGAGACTGTTTATTAAATCAATGCAAGTCATAATGATGACACCGGAATATAAATTGTATAAAATGCTACAAAGCAATCAGATTGCACAGTTAATAAACATGTGGTAAATATGAATGGCACGGTAATTATGCAGATATGAGCAACCTTGACAACCAGAATCTGCAGGAGATCTGAAGTTTATCCATCATCCTTCGCCTCCATCTCTCCTTCCTCTTCATCTTACCTGTCATCCTGTCATTCTTCCCATCCCAT